>NC_059215.1:56486503-56786503 GCF_020615455.1 Coregonus clupeaformis
ACTGTGCATGCATGTGTGTGTGCGTGCAGGTGTGTGTGAGTGTTTGTGTATTGTGTGTGTGTGTGTGGTTGTGGTTGTGTGTTTATGTGTCCCGGACTTCAAGACAATTTAGAGTTAAGTAGGTAAATGAATAAAAAGCTTATACGGATCCCTCCCTCCCTCTCAATACCTTCTCTGCCTCTCCCCACCCTCCCTCCTCCTTCTAGCCTCTCTCTCACCTCTCTCCCTCCCCCATCTCTGATTCTGCCTTGCCCCATACATTTTTCTCTTCTGTCCTCCCTCTCTTCTCTCCTAACTTGCCACTCTTTCCTCTATCCTTCACCCTTTCCTCTCCTCCCCCTACTCCTCCCATCCAGCCCTGTCTTTCTCCTCTTCAGCTCTCCCCCGTCCTCTCCCCCTCCCTCCTCCTCCGCTCAGCCTCTTCAGAGAAGTCCTTCCCTAAACCCCAGAGAGAGGGGGAGGAGTCTGGATGGCGAGGACACGTTGGTAATCCATGCGCTGACCCAGGTCAATTCAATTATCCTGTTTTCTTTAGCTGCTACCACGCGTGTGCCCATTTCACAGCCAACTCCCTTAATGCACCCATGATTAGCTTCCCCTCACTTTTAATGATCTACCTATCCACACACACACACACACACACACACATACACCTCGTAACTATCGAAGCCAGCCTGTGTCAGAAACACACACACCTTGTACCTATTGACGTCTGCCGATGGCCGTAAAGGAGAGAAAGACTCAACTAATGGATGAATGTTCCCTCTGAAGGAATCTAAACACTAGTTATTCCAATGCCTATTCCAATGATCAGGAGGTTTCCGGGAAGAGGTTTGTTATCTAAGGCAATTCATCTGTACTGTCCAACATTTTTGATTTGCCTTTCGCTTTACCTTTCCAAATGATATAAGGTAATCATGTTACCAAATATGGATGAAATAGGTACAACCAAAGCATATAGCACAAGCTGCCCTCCCTTCCCCTGTACCTAGGCTGAAGCTCACCTACCTGGGATCCAGGATCACCATGCCAGCTCCATCACTCTCTCTCTAACCCAGCCCACCCTCCCATGTACCCAGGGTAAGTGTGTCCTACCTGGGATGTCTTGTCCATTGTAGCTCCATCCCGTCACGCCCAACATGGAGGGCAGCGGCGACCCCGGCCTGCTGTCTCTGTCCCCCTCGGCCTGCTGGGTAATGTGTCTGACCGTGTCTTTGTTCTTCCTGTTCTTCCTCCGCCCCGACCCCGAGGGCTGCCACGCCCCTTCACCTCCTCCCCCCTGCTCCCCCTGTGCCCCTGCACCCACCTTGGGCCCGTCCCGGGGATGAGAAATGGAGGAGGGTGAGACTTGTTCCTCTTTGACAGTGACGGGACGGTAGTTGTGTGGCCAGGCGTGCTGGGAGTCGTGACCACCGTCCTCCTGGCTCTCGTGGCTCTTGGGTGGCTCCTGGTCCTCTTTACCGTATGTACTGCCACTACCCTCGTGGCAGCTGGCAATGGCTGAGTCACCAGAGGAGTTGGCTGGGCTTGTACGCCTCCCCAGCCAGGGCGAGGAGCTTCGTCCTGATATGATAGACACTAAGGCTTCTGACGCCACCCCTCCTAACCCTCCTCCTCCCCCTATACCTCCCCCACCTCCTCCACCTCCCCCTACACCAGCGGCCGCGGCAGCCCCCATCTCAAAGTCGGCCAGTTCGTCGGCCAGTTCAGAGCGGATACTGATGTCCAGTGCGGCCTTGATGAAGCCATGACAGGCCTGGACGATGTCGGTCATTTGCAGGTAGCTGGCGGCTGACATCACCTCAATTACATTTTTACTGGTCAGCGCCAGGTGGGCCGAGTACATGAAGTCCAGGATGGCCTTGAAGCCCGTCGCTGTGACGATGTCCAGGTGAGTGACGGTTGTCTGGTGATGTGTCTCCGCCCCTTTCTTCACCTGAATGATGAATAATAATAAGGTTGATGACCTGTCGTTATTGTATAGGCCTTTACATTTGAGTCATTTAGCAGACGCTCTTATCCAGAGCGACTTACAATTAGTGCATTAATCGTAAGATACAGTAGCTAGGTGAGACAGCAACATATCACAGTCGTAGTAAATACATTTTCCCTCAATAAAGTAGTTAACTGCTAGTAAGAAAAGACAAGTGGAGTTTTTTGGGGGGAGGGGCTTGGGGCGCCATGGGATTTATTTAAGATACTCTTTGAAGAGGTAGGGTTGCAGACGTTTTCGGAAGATGGGCAGGGACTCCACTGTCCTGACGTTAGAGGGAAGCTTGTTCCACTGTTGGGGTGCCTTCTCACAAACTCAATATGCTTAACATAGTATGAGGGTAATCAGTCCTTCAATCAACCAATCAATCAATTAACCCCATATAGAGAAGGAAAAGGGGACAGCAGCACTTAACTGTGATCTGGGATTAAGGCCAACTTCCAGTCCTCCACCACCAATGTACATAAACCTCTCCCCAGATCTGTGTAGTCCCCTCTCCCACACCCACCTGGCAGTAAAGGGTCTTGAAGTAGCGCGAGGAGCCCAGGAGGATGTTCTTGTGGGCCTTGAAGATCTTCCCGTCCACGATGACACAGGCGTCACACAGGATGCCATGCTGCCGCTGCTCATTGAGCTCCCGCAGGAGCTGCCGGTAGTGGGACGCGATCTCCATGTCCTCCTTCCTGTTGCTGTTCATTTGGTTAGCTGACCTGTAAGCCTTCCCTGGATACAGTCTGAGGGAAAGCGAGAGGGAGGGAAGGAGAGAGAGGGTTACAGTTTCATTGGGTTAGCTGACCGGGAGGGAGGGAGACTGGGACGGTGGTAGGTAGGTTATAACAAACCAGTCCACCATCCAATACAGTTTCCCAGCATGTTACAGTAAAACATTGACAGAGTTTGGGAGTATGAGAGGAGCTATGCAATTCCTAATTCCTAATTACCACAAAGCATAAAAAATGCTCCACATTGCCTCAAAATCCCTGATTCAAAGCAATGCAAAATACCCCAACATGGCCCAATCAGCTACTGACAAACCAAGCACTGTGAACTAATCCTGTATCTTGGACCATAATAAATATATCACAATAATGCTCCTGATGACCAAACAACAACATCAATAGAAAAACTATTTCAACTGTTGTGGTTTGTTGTAAAAAAAATTAAAAATAAAAGCCCTGCAAAACATTTCCAAAAATGACTCTGTGTGTGTACAGCCTGGATAACTGTGGCTCACTCTGGAGACCAGAGGCTGTGTGTGTGTGTGTGTGTGTGTGTGTGTGTGTGTGTGTGTGTGTGTGTGTGTGTGTGTGTGTGTGTGTGTGTGTGTGTGAGCACACCAGTCCTCGTTTCTCTCTCTCTATGGGGAGATCAGGCTAGACTAGCTCCTCCATTGGATTCTTTCCACCCCATCACCCCACTAACTGACCTACAGTGATTACACCCAATTCTTCAACAAAACAGAGCCAAAGCTGAACTGCTTTACACTGTATGTGCTGTATAGCATTTCATTCAGTTAATGCCCTCTCTTACTAGGATATACATCTTTATTTGTATGGATGGCCTTTCTACTGGGGTGGTAATCAATAGGTAAGGATTTGACGAGAACTCAATAGAGCCCTCTGTTCCCTTTGACTGTTCACAGGTTAAAGACAGGCGGAAAACACACAGGAGAGAGGGAAAGGAGGAGAGAGAGAGAGAGAGAGGGGGAAAGGAGGAGAGAGAGGAGAGAGAGGAGATAGGGAAAGGAGGAGAGAGAGGAGAGAGGGAGAGAGGGAAAGGAGGAGAGAGAGGAGAGAGGGAGAGAGGGAAAGGAGGAGAGAGAGGAGGGAGAGGAGAGAGGGAAAGGAGGAGAGAGAGGAGAGAGGGAGAGAGGGAAAGGAGGAGAGAGAGGAGAGAGGGAGAGAGGGAAATGAGGAGAGAGAGGAGAGAGGGAGAGAGGGAAAGGAGGAGAGAGAGGAGAGAGGGTGAGAGGGAAAGGAGGAGAGAGAGGAGGGAGGGAGAGAGGGAAAGGAGGAGAGAGAGGAGAGAGGGAGAGAGGGAAAGGAGGAGCGAGAGGAGAGAGGGAGAGAGGGAAAGGAGGAGAGAGAGGAGAGAGAGGAGAGAGGGAGAGAGGGAAAGGAGGAGAGAGAGGAGAGAGGGAGAGAGGGAAAGGAGGAGAGAGAGGAGAGAGGGAAAGGAGGAGAGAGAGGAGAGAGGGAGAGAGGGAAAGGAGGAGAGAGAGGAGAGAGGGAGAGAGGGAAAGGAGGAGAGAGAGGAGAGAGGGTGAGAGGGAAAGGAGGAGAGAGAGGAGAGAGGATCAAAGAGAAGAAAGGTAGATTGCCATGCTGATGCACTTACAGACAGTGTGAATTGGAGAATGAATAGTGACACAAACACTCACAAACACACACATACACAGCCATATAAACTGCACTCGCAGACACACATGCCAACACAACACACAGGTCAATACACAGGCCAATACACACACACACACACTTAGCATCCGCCGCTCCAGTTCTCGTCTTGGTGAGGGCTACATCGGCGGGCGCGGAGTGTTACCAAATTTGTTTTGGGAATGCCGTGGCTGTCACCCCTCATTGGCAGTTCAGGGAGACGACAGCCGTGGTTGGCCGAGGTGACAGCAGCGTTTGCTTGGGGGCTGGCACACTTCAGGTCATGTTTGAGAAAGCAGTGATCAACCTGATGGCTTGTAAGATCACATCAATCCTGTGTGTCTCTCACATGCACTCAGACAAACATACCTCTAGTCAATGAACACAGCAGGAATTGAGTGACAAGGCTGTCTGTGTGTGTGTGTGTGTGTGTGTGTGTGTGTGTGTGTGTGTGTGTGTGTGTGTGTGTGTGTGTGTGTGTGTGTGTGTGTGTGTGTGTGTGTGTGTGTGTGTGTGTGTGCGTGCATGGGTGTTGGGGGGGATAGGGGGTGGGCTTGTTGACGGCGACAAGCAATGATGCAGATTTATCTAGCTAAACCGTCTAAAAAGGTTCTGGATGTCTTCCAACTGCCTACTTCCTCACACACAGAACTGGCTGTTGCCTCGTAAGCAGGGTTTTTGTAGTTCTTTAAGGCATGTCAAAAAAGCTGAAAAGTTATTTACTTCAACATAAAATCACATTGTCCCTCCATCCCTCTAAAGACATTCAAAGATTTTCTCCAAGGCTTGTCACAAAGAAAAGCTGAGGAGAAACTAGCTTCAATGTAAAACCACATTGTCCCTCAGTCCCTCTAAAGGCATGTTTTGACGTAGGCTAGTTTATTCTCCTTTCATACACTAGTCAAAAATCTATGCGGCGGCATCTAACCTTGAGAAACAGCCCTTTCTCTTCTGGGCTGATGGAGGTGTTGAAAGCCCTCACCTCTCACCTCCCAACACAAACCCCACAGCTTTTAAGGACACAATTATTTCCTTCCTCCTCTCATCCTGTCCTCCACTCCTCCTCTCTTCCTTTCACACTGGCGTATCACACATCCCCACAGGTCAGCCCCCCTCCACAGATAGCATATGAACAGGTCATAAAAATGACCTGAAATTAGCTTTAAAAATGCAAAATTTTCTCAGCCTCATTGCAAAATGTGTAGAATAACATGAGATTAGCTATAAAACTGCAATTTGTTCTCTCTGCCCCTGTGTCTACAGCGACAGACATGTTAAATTTAGAGCCCGACCGATATATCGGTTCAACTTGCTGAGAGAGAGGGAGAGAGAAGGAGATCGAGAGAGGGAAAGAGGGGAACACTAATCAGATTTACCGCTTCAGTAGAACCAGTGAGAGATGGAGAGAGAGTTTGGCAGAGAGAGAGAGAGAGGGAGAGAGAGGGAAAAAATAACTTTAATGGAGTGAGCTGCCTTCCGAACTCTGAACTCTGTGGATCATTTGTCTAATTGGCTGCTTTCATTTCCCCATCCCCCTCCTCTTGGATGTGGACCCTACGCTCCGAAGGGGAACATCCCCCACTCATCCAGTCATCCCCTCCTCCCTTCACTCCCCTCCCTTCACCCTCTCCATATGCCCTCTATTCTGCCTCCCTTCAACTCTCCCTGAGCCCCCGAGGTTCACCTCTTACAACCCCTTATCCCCCCCTAACCCCTCCCAACCCCTCAGAGTCTCATAAAGTAGTGGTAATTAATGTGAAGCATTAGGAGAATATGGAGAGTAGTACAGTCCATTGCAAAGGGGGAAAACAGTCTAGAGAGAGTGACAGAGAAGGGCGAGAGGGAAAGCGAGAGAGAGAGAGAGAGAGAGAGAGAGAGAGAGAGAGAGAGAGAGAGAGAGAGAGAGAGACAGAGAGAGAGAGAGAGAGAGGAGAGAGAGAGACAGAGAGACAGAGAGACAGAGAGAGAGAGAGAGAGAGAGAGAGAGAGAGAGAGAGAGAGAGAGAGAGAGAGAGAGAGAGAGAGAGAGAGAGAGAGAGAGAGAGAGAGAGAGAGAGAGAGAGAGAGAGAGAGAGAGAGAGAGAGAGAGAGAGATAGAGATAGAGATAGAGATAGAGATAGAGATAGAGATAGAGATAGAGATAGAGATAGAGATAGAGATAGAGATAGAGATAGAGATAGATAGAGAGAGAGAGAGAGAGAGAGAGAGAGAGAGAAAGAGCACTCAGGGGCTCTCTTTAAAGCATGCCACAAGAGCTTTAAGTCCCTGTCACCCTCACAGAGCCCAAATCAGAAGTGACTACCATCCTCAAGCCACACACACACTCACACCCCTACCCCTTCCCTGCACACACACCCTGCACACAGACACACACTCCAACTACTAATCATAACACACATATACACACACCCCAACTATCCTGATCACGTCACAACCAAGGTACTTTAGATCCAAACCAGACAACTAAGGAGAAGAGACAGAGAGACAGGTGATGGAGAGAGGAACGAGCCCCATTCCCTTTCTCTTTTTTATTTTCTGTCGCTCTGGGCAAGGAGGACCTGAGAGGAAGGGGATATGAGGGGAGGGGAGAGGAGAGGCAGAGTGAGAGAAAGAAAGAGGGCAAAGGAGAGAGAAGGAGGAGGTAGAGATGTAGAAACAGACAGCGAAGTAGAGAAAGAGAAATGAAAAAAGAGAGAGAGAGAGAGAGACCCTAAGTCCTGCCTGCGTCAGTTTGACTCGCAGGCATCCAATATTTTTTAAACAGCTTTCATTCCACTCAACTGGGCATCAAGGCCATTATCCTGGGGTTAATCCCCAATCCTACAGAGCTGCTCTGGCTTTGCTCTGCTCTGGCTCCGCTCCGGGACAAGATGGGGTGGCAGCCCATCAACTAAACAGGCACAGACAAAAAACAACACATGCACACAGGGGCAGAGAGGCAAAGAAACAACAAAACAAAGCCGTAAACAGTGAATACATGTTCTCTCTTGAGTTGAGCGTTAGTACCGTACGTCAGGCAACTTGTACATGGCTGCACTCCCACTCTATGACTATGTCTACATCCCTCTGTCTTACTGTCCCTCACCCTGTCCTCTGTCTCTGTCCTTGTCCTGTGTCACTGTACCTGTCCCCGTTCCTATCTTAAACCCCATCCATATGTTTGATCCAAAGTTCTGGCTCGGGTCCAGGTAGCCAGGTGCGAGAGGACAGTCTCACCACGAAGTGACGAAAGCAGACGAAAGCGGATCAAGCAGGCTTATCCAGGGTGTCTTAAAGTCGCCTCCACCTCTCCCCCAATCCCTCTTTCCACCTTTCTTCTAAAGCCTCGGCCATCCCCCGCCTCCAAGGTGAATCCATTCACCACTTGGATCAGATGGGATAAGCCGAGGGAGACAGAACTAAGGTGTGAGGAGGATAGGTGACGGTGTGTGTGTTTGTGTAGAGACATCCATGTGCGTCTCTGAGTCTGTGCGTGTCCGTGTGTTTGTGTCTGTGCATATGTGTGCACGTATGACATACAGTGCCTTCGGAAAGTATTCAGACCCTTAGACTTTTTCCACATTTTGTTACATTACAGCCATATTCTAAAATTGATTTTATTGTTTATTAAACTCAGCAATCTATACACAATACCCCATAGTGACAAAGCAAAAACAGGTTTTTAGAATTACATAAAATTAAAAATGACATAAGTAGTCAGACCCTTTGCTCTGAGACTCGAAATTGAGCTCAGGTGCATCCTGTTCCCATTGATCATCCTTGAGATGTTTCTACAACTTGATTGGAGTCCACTTTTACTAAATTCAATTGATTGGACATGATTTGGAAAAGCACACACCAGTCAATATAAGGTCCCACAGTTGACAGTGCATGTCAGAGTAAAAACCAAGCCATGAGGTCGAAGGAATTGTCCGTAGAGCTCAGAGACATGATTGTGTCGAGGCACAGATCTGGAAAAGGGTACCAAAATATTTCTGCAGTCCCCAGGAACACAGTGGCCTCCATCATTCTTAAATGGAAGAAGTTTGGAAGCACCAAGACTCTTCCTAGAGCTGGCCGGCCAAACTGAGCAATCGGAGGAGAAGGGCCTTGGTCAGGGAGGTGACCAAGAGCCCGATGGTCACTCTGACAGAGCTCTAGAGCTCCTCTGTGCAGATGGGAGAACCTACCATAAGGACAACCATCTCTGCAACACTCCACCAATCAGGCCTTTATGGTGGAGTGGCCAGACGGAAGTCACTCCTCAGTAAAAGGCACATGACAGCCCGCTTGGAATTTGACAAAAGGCTATCAGACCATGAGAAACAAGATTTTCTGGTCTGATGAAACCAAGATTGAACTCTTTGTCCTGAATGCCAAGCGTCACGTCTGGAGCAAACCTGGCACCATCCCTATGGTGAAGCATGGTGGTGGCAGCATCATGCTGTGGGGATGTTTTTCAGCGGCAAGGACTGGGAGACTAGTCAGCATCGAGGCAAAGATGAACAGAGAAAAGTACAGAGAGATCCTTGATGAAAACCTGCTCCAGAGCACTCAGGACCTCAGACTGGGGTGAAGGTTCACCTTCCAACAGGACAACGACCATAAGCACACAGCAAAGACAACGCAGTGGCTTTGGGACAAGTCTCTAAATGTCCTTGAGTGGCCCAGCCAGAGCCCGGACTTGAACCCGATCGAACATCTTTGGAGAGACCTGAAAATAGCTGTGCAGCAACGCTCTCCATCCAACCTGACAGAGCTTGAGAGAATCTACAGAGATGAATGGGAGAAACTCCCCAAAACAGGTGTGCCAAGCTTGTAGCGTCATACCGAAGAAGACTTGAGGCTGTAATCACTGCCAAAGGTGCTTCAACAAAGTACTGAGTAAAGGGTCTAAATTCTTATGTAAATGTGATATTTCAGTTGTTTATTTTTAATACATTTGCAAACAATTCTAAAAACTAGTTTTTGCTTTGTCATTATGGGTTATTGTGTGCAGATTGATGAGGGAAAAAAACAATTTAATCCATTTTAGAATAAGGCTGTAACATAACAAAAATGTGGGAAAAGTCAAGGGGTCTGAATACTTTCCGAATGCACTGTTCGTCATTCACTACATGACCAAAAGTATGTGGACACCTGCTCGTCGTACATCTCATTCCAAATTCATGGGCATTAATATGGAGTTGGTCCCCCCTTTGCTGCTATAACAGTCTCCACTCTTCTGGGAAGGCTTTCCACTAGAAATTGGTACTTGCTTCCATTCAGCCACAAGAGCATTAGTGAGGTCGGGTGATTAGGCCTGGCTTGCAGTCGGTGTTCCAATTCATCCAAAAGGTGTTAGATGGGGTTGAGGTCAAGGCTCTGTGCAGGCCAGTCAAGTTCTTCCACACCGATCTCAACAAACCATTTCTGTATATACCTCGCTTTGTGCACGGAGGCACTGTCATGCTGAAACAGGAAAGGGCCTTCCCCAAACTGTTGCCACAAAGTTGGAAGTACAGAATCGTCTAGAATGTCATTGTATGCTGTAGCTTTAAGATGTCCCTTCACTGGAACTAAGAGGCTTAGTCCAAACCATGAAAAACAGCCTCAGACCATTATTCCTCCTACACCAAACTTTACAGTTGGCACTATGCATTGGGGCAAGTAGCGTTCTCCTGGCATCCGCCAAACCCAGATTTGTCCGTCGGTCTGCCAGATGTTGAAGCGTGATCCATCACTCCAGAAAATGCGTTTCCACTGCTCCAGAGTCCAATGGCAGCGAGCTTTACACCACTATAGCCGACGCTTGGCTTTGCGCATGGTGATCTTAGGCTTGTGTGCGGCTGCTCGGCGATGAAAACCCATTTCATGAACCTCCCGACGAACAGTTATTGTGCTGACGTTGCTTCCAGAAGCAGTTTGGAACTCGGTAGTGAGTGTTGCAACCGAGGACAGACGAGTTTTACGCGTTACGTGGTTCAGCACTCGGTGGTCCCGTTCTGTGATATTGTGTGGCCTACCACTTCGCAGGTGAGCCATTGTTGCTCCTAGACGTTTACACTTCACAATAACAGCACTTACAGTTGACCAGGGCAGCTCTAGCAGGGCAGAAATTTGATGAACTGACTTGTTGGAAAGATGGCATCCTATGACGGTGCCACATTGAAAGTCACTGAGTTCTTCAGTTAGGCCATTCTACTGCCAATGTTTGTCTATGGAGATAGCATGGCTGTGTGCTAAATGTTATACACGTGTCAGCAACGGGAGTGGCTGAAATAGACAAATCCACTAATTTGAAGGGCTGTCCACATACTTTTGTAAATATAGTGTATGTACCTGTACCTGTATTTGTAGCTGTCTAAGTATAGAGCAGACACTGTGAACCTTGCATGAACCTTGTACCCTTAGCTGACAGGTGTTTGTCAGTGCCAGGAACACAGCTTGCCTCACCTCTACCACTTCCATCAGCCTTACCCAGTACCCTGCCTGCATCCTGAACACCACAGGGATTTCATTATAGCTAACCCAAATACTCAGGGTGACAGCTAGCCTAAATACTCATGGTGAACTCACTTTGGTAGTAGCTAAGCTCTATGACCTGACCAGGGGCCTGCTTGGGAATTTGGTTCAGGGTGCTACAGTGCCATTAACAGCATCTGTACATTGTTAGCTAAAGGCTAAGTTAGTGTGGAACTGGAATGTCATGTGATATGTATAGGACTTTCAGTGTGATCCACCCATACCTGTATTCTAATTGGCTCCTGTATTAGAGCAAGGGCTTCTGGGTAGAAGATCAGTCTGCGCTGCCATGATGTAGTGTATGGGGGTGTCGCCATTCCCTCTCCCCTTATTATTTATTTTATATCCCCTTTTGAATTATGCAGAGTCTTATCATTAAAGTTTGCAGTTTAATGCGCATTGTGTCAGCTTCTTCTACTGCAAGACCTACAACCCACAGCCTTACATTAGCTTAGCAATAGCTGATGGATAAAACTACTGAATGGTTACAGACATATTGAATACTGTAGCAATACAGACTCAGCTTCCGTATTACCAATGACCAGGGAACAAACCTTATTTTAGAACTATATTTTAGGCATTAGTGTTCACTCAGGCTGAAGCTGCTATGGTGCTAATGCTACATAGGTGGCTGTACTGGGAAATTAACCTGTGAATGAAATATTTCAGTTAATGACTGCATGGTCTGTTTGATCACAGTGTGTGAACCTCTGTTATACACTATGCCTCCTGGATTTCTCTGTGACCCCCCTATAATAGTACCTGTACTAAGTCTAGTCAGTGACCCCTTATTAAATAAGGGTTTCTATCTTCCTGTACTTCCCTCTCTTTCCCTCTCTCCCTCTCCCATTTTCCCTCTCTCTCCAGTGTTTCTGGGCTATTCTGTCTCTCCCAGGCCCCTCAGCCAGGCTTGGCTCCCCTGGTATCTCCCTCACTGACGACCCGGGGCTTAGCCTAAATTGTCAGACTATTAAAAGCTGTGAAATGCATATAATGAAACATCTCATTACCTCTGTCGGAGAATCAGATGGAGGGATGAGGTGAAGGAGGGGAAGGAGAACAGATAAATGGATGGAGGGAGGAAGGAAGGGATGAAGACCGAGGAATAAAGGGAGGGAGAGGGCGGAAAATGAGGAAGGGATGGAGGGAGGGAGGGAGGGAGGGAGACAGGGGAGTGAAGGGTGGGGAGGTGAGGATAATGGAACAGATAACTAAACAGTGAGTCTATTGTTGGAGAAGAGTTGGCGTTAGGGAGAGTAAAGGCGGGATTGGCCACTTGAACAAACAGAGGCGGGGCCCTGAGGAGCTCGGGTGGGATGACTTGTATCCATGAGCGGTCAATCAGATGTCAAAAGGCCAGTCTCAGGGATTACCTCATCAATTCGATGTGGTTTTAGAGTGCTAAGGTCACATAGAAATGTACTCAAAAGTTTATCAACTCTACAATTTTTGCATAATATTAACCTACATTTCAGTACAATTAAATAAGATACCAAATGTACATAAAATACCCGCTTTCTTGAACAAAACAAAACAAAAATACATTTACAAATTCCCCCTTCAAATCCTGGCTGAAACTGGTCCTCCGTGGGCCTTTCCAAGAGAGAGAGAGAGAGAGGTTGGTTAGCATCACTGTCACGGAATCCCGTTTATACCTGGTTCTAACATGTGTCCTTTGTCCTGATCTTGTCCACATTCTGATTGTGCCCAAATGTTTTTGACAGGTGTAGACGATTAAAAGACAGGTTGTGATCTGACTGTGATCAGAGGTAGTCAGGCATGTATTGTGTCTGGATATCTATCAAGTGTAGACGAATCTGGACAGTGAAACCCTTTCAATTATTATTATCCCACCTTCTAAAATCATTGACAGGTGGCACCATTGACTTACGGTATGACATCAATATGTGTCTTAAAATAAATATTGTTTCAAAAGAATATCTGTAAAACAATTTGCATACAGGGAGGTACCAGGAAATCTGCTCAGAATCGGACACACTGGACGGATAAGAGACATGTTTTAATACCATATGTAGATCAGAATGTGGACAAGATCAGAACAAAGGATGCATGTTAGCACCAGGTATAAGCTAGGCTGAAGATGTGTTGTATTAACAATAGCCTCCAGTCAAAAATGAATAGTCCCATAGTGTGTGTGTTCGTGAGGCTGATTGTGTGTGTGAGTCACTGTGGCCAGTCACTCTTTGGCGCCGAGGCGAGTGTGTGTGTGAGAGAGAGAGAGAGAGAGAGAGAGAGAGAGAGAGAGAGAGAGAGAGAGAGAGAGAGAGAGAGAGAGAGAGAGAGAGAGAGAGAGAGAGAGAGAGAGAGAGAGAGAGAGAAAGAGAGATAGCGAGATAGAGAGAGAGAGAGAGAGAGGTTGGTTAGCATGACTGTCACTCGGCCCCATAGCAAACAGAGGCATCTTTCTCAAATCCACAGTGGGCTGGGGCTAACAATGAGCTCACGCAACAAGTACAACAGACACACCCTCCTTCCCCCTCCGCAAATATGAATAGTGACTACCCACCCACTCTGCCCTCCCAACTAATCAAATTTACAAACACACACACACAAGCACCAAAAAGTCATATTGTTACCACACAACAGACAAACTTACTATATATAACATGACAACTTGATATAAAACTTCACAAATGGCCAAAAATAACAGCAGATGACTGCTGTCCATTTCAGATAAATGAGGGTGGATCGTTAAGGATCAAATATATTATATATTAAGATCAATAAGTGTCTGAGACAAAGTCCAAAGATAGTGTTCTAATGAAGATCAATGGTTGTGACAGTCCTGGTTTATTAACCTGATCAAACAGCAGACACAACACTGATCTAAGTCGCCAAGATTTTCTGCACCTCTGCCCTTTAAGAGAAGATAAAGGGAGATGAATGGAGAAAAGAGGAGCAGCTAAATATAGTCTCACACACTTTGGAATCAAAAGAGAGATAGAAAGAGGGAGAAAGGGAGAGAGGGGGAGAGAGGGGGAGAGAGAATGACAATGAGAGAGACGGAAAGAAGTAGTGAGAAGAGAAGGAGGGAGTACAAGTGAGAGAGCTTAATTGCTCTGAGACTTTACACCAGTGTTACCACGGCGATCGATTGCCATCTTCAATTGGTTTCTTATTCAGAAGAATCTCAGTGCAAAGCTAGAGTTGACTGCTTGACTAGAACACACTGAGACTCCAGAGTTTCTCTATGGAACTCTATGGCTTGAAGAATAGAATACTGAGTATAATTCATACATATGATGGTAGCAAACAGCGTTTGGAACCAATGTTGTTGTCCTTTCTGTACAGAGTGATGGAATGAACAGCGGAGCCAAACTTAGAAAAAAAGGTGCTATCTAGAACCAAAAAGGGTCTAACAGACAACCACCTCTCTTTATGTTTGGTCCTATATTTATATATATATATATATATATTATTTTTTTATCCCAGTTAAATAATAATTTTAAAAAATATCTACAATATTGTGTGTTATTGTAACCTAAAAAGAGAATAGTGCAAGAAAGTTTTGCTCTTTTTTTAATACATTTGAAGTCGAATAATATTAGAATATATTTATGTTTTTGTTTCAGATGACACAGAGGGTTTTGTGGCCAGGGGCCAGCATGTCCAATGTGATTGATGAACTTAGAGTGTCTAACAGACAACCACCTCACCTGTCTCTCCTCTCCTGTCATCTCTCCATCTTTCCTCTCAGCGTGTGTTTACTGAACACGGTTTGACGTCTGATTGTCACCCACTGACTAACGTGAACTGGTGCCATAGCTAACAGCGTTTGGAACCAATGTTGTTGTCCTTTCCGTACAGAGTGATGGAATGAACAGCGGAGCCAAACTTAGAAAAAAAGGTGCTATCTAGAACCAAAAAGGGTTCTTCGGCTATCCCCATAGGAGAACCCTTTGAAGAACCGCTTTGGGTTCCAGGTAGAAGCCTTTTGGATTCCAGGTAGAACCCTTTTCACAGAGGCTTTTACATGGAACCCAAAAGAGATCTACCTGGAAACAAAAAGGGTTCCCCTATGAGGACAGCCACAGAACCCTTTTCTAATCCTTTTTTTGTAGGTTCAGGAGAAAGAGAGAGAGAGAAGGAGAGTAACAAAGAGAGAAAGAGAGAAAGAGTTGCGTTCCGAAGTGCCGTGCACTAAGACAAAAGACCTAGTGTGCAGCTCCTGTGATCATGAGCTGCCCGTCGCTAAGGACAACACCCACCTCGGAAACCTAATTTTAAAAAAAGTCACACATTCCCACATTGTGAAGCAGTGGCAGCAGGATCAGGTGTCTGTCCAACACACCAACACACCAACCAACCAACCAGCCAGCCAGCCCACACCCCCACCGATGACACACCAACACCACCATGCACAGGGGCAGAGGTTGAGGGGATAGAGGGATGGGAGAAGGGGTGAGAGAAAGAAAAGTAGTATAGTGAACAGGATCAATGTAAGAGAATAGAACTGAGTGAATATCGCTAAATCACAGACTTCATTCATACAGCTCCAGCAGGACAAAACCCTAGTAACAAACAATGACACTTCCGTCTGTGTGCTGCTGAGCAGAGTTCTGTAGAAGCCCAGGGGTCACCACTAGAAAGAGGATGTGGACACTACTCACTTCTGTTATAGGTGCGTGCCACCTGGATCTGTTCCCAAGTGAGAGATAAGGGGGGAAGAATGTAGTATAGATGAGGCATGTTTAGAAAAGATAATTAATATTATGAAAAAATATATTTCTTTCAGATTTTTTCCATCTTGTCTAAAATGCCATGTCTCAAGGCAGGTGAGGGAGACTAATGTTTGGCTTGTTGACAGAAGGGTTGTATGACTGTATCCACGGTTTGGTTATTTGGCGATGATTGATTTGTACTGTATCCAATGGACTGGGCTGAGAGGGGATTATAGTGCTGGCTCTCTTTTAATGGCGGTAAAAAATAGAAAGGGAACGAGGGAAGGGTAAAAATGAAAAAGAGAGTAGGGGAAGCCACAGGAGGCACCTGGCCCACTTACAGTAATGGAGGTGGTGGAGGAGGAGAGGAGAGGGGAAGAGATAGGAGCAGGGATGGAGGAGTTGAGGAGGAGAGGAGAGGTAGATGGAGAGAGAAGAGGAGGAGGTGGAGAGGTGCAAAGGTCGCTTGGGTGGGTAGTCAGCTTGTCACTGAAAACCCAAATCACACAAAATATGAATAACTATCTAATACACCAATGTTGTTTCAATCTGCTTCCCACTGAGTAGCGTGTCCATCTAACTAATATTCCACTAATACCACCCCGCCGCGCTATCCATCTATCCATCGATGAATATTTCATATCCTGATGGCACTTTTAAATGCACCACTAATGATCAAATCCAAGTTGATCTGGCATAATTCAAATCAGGCCAATTAAAAAAGTGTATCTGTCTACTGTACATGTTAATGGCTGCTGAGTGGAATAATTGTATGTTGAGCAGCAGGTAGAGAATGTTAAACAGGCCTTGTTAACAGCACTTTAGCACTTTCCCCTGAACTCTCAGCTGCTGAAAACACCTCTCCATGGCCTCCTAATGCAGGACCCCATGAAACACAAACCCTTAGAAACATAACAAAAAGACAGTCATGTCTATTACTGATGGCACACTGCTATACGCTAGCTTCATAAAGTACAGTACAAGGTTCAGCGGCTAGAGACTCAACTAGTTAGGGTAGAAGATACTGAAAAGTATGATTTATGATAAAGGGAGAGGAATCATCTCACAGTTTGCTGATGTGTGTTCCAGCTAGATAAAATGATGTTTCACTCATAACAGCCTTCTTCAAGGTTTTTTGACAAAGAAGCAGAACGTAGGACTGTGCCGTATTAGAGGAATAATTCTGGCTGTATTCTTCTCTAGCCAGATACTGTGTGCCTGGTATTGTGGAATAGGAGGTGTAGGGGCCAAGGTTTGTGTGGTATTGCAAGAGGAGAGAGGAGAGGTGTTAGTTTTGTTAAGACTCTTTCCATCCTCCCTTTGTGTGTTTTTCTATGGATGAGTTTAGACTGAGACAGACAGCACCGACACAGACAGACTAAACTGTGCCGGAAAAAAAAAAAAAGACAGAATACGGATGGGTAGAACGCTTGTGGAGTAGACGTCTGTTTCATCATTGCCGTCTCTCCCTCTATCTCTCTTTCTCTCTCCTTCTCTCTCTGTTTGTCTCATTCTACCTCTCTCCCTTCCTACTCTCTCTCCCTGTCTCTCTTACATGAGCTTTGATATGGAAATACCTCTCCTCCCAGACCCTGATTGCTAACTGATGGTTTCTAGAGACGTATTTGCTCACAGGCCCTCAGTTTCTCATCATCAGGCTCATCTACTGCTCAAGAAAGGGTGAATTACAACACGCAACACATTGACACATTACAGTGCCTTTACCAACATAGAAAATAATTTCTATTCTATATGCTATATGCTATATCCAGATTTTCGTACTTTCATACCATTTCTGTACCATACCGGGGTATACGTTATTACCAGATGTGCACACAAGGGGCGCTGTCGTATTGAAAATCATACCGTCGGTATGTCTAAATACCACGGTATACGGTATACCGCCCAAGCCTAGTCTGTAACTGAATTTGTTATAAATAATTGGATAAAAAATATTCTAAACTAATTAATGAACAATATACTGTGTATATTATTTGAGAGCAGATGCCCAGCCTAAAGCACTTGGGGGGAATAGAGCAAGCTGATTGGATGATTTCTCTCTGTTGTCTCTCATTATCTTGTCTGCTAGCATCCCGCTCTTCATTTCTTGCAGCGAGATGGGATCCGGAACTAGAGGGTGTGTGTGTGTGTGTGAGTGTGTTTGTGTATGTGTGTGTGTGTGTCAGGGGTGCTTTGCATTTTAACAGTATTTACGTTTCTCCTGTGAACGAGGCTGGGAGAGTGAGGTTCACGAAGAGTAAAACCCCAGGCCGGACCCAATATAGTTAATCTGTGGGGAAGCAGAAGCAGGGAGAAAACAGGTTTAACTTATAGCAAGCATCCTAAAACACTGACTTCTCGGACTTCATTATGGTTAAAGTTATGATTGGTGTAAATTCACACATACACATGCACACACACAGCTTGGCACTTTCATGTGCATTTTTGTGTGCATTTTTGTGCAGCACACACACAGGGACACACACTTTAAATATTAAAGCCCATCTGACCACCTGAACAGCCAGGTAAATCAGAGCAGAGATGGGGGGGCATGAGGAGAGGGCCTGAACCCACCTGACAAGTCACTATGCTGGGGTGATGAGCATGTCAAAATGGGCTAGGGACTACAGCTGTCATACACATACACCTGGCCCCCTCTCACAACCACACACAACCCTGGGGGAATTAGGAGCACCTGTATTTGGTGTAGACACAATGAGCTAAAGCAGAATGAACCTATTTGATGTGAACATGACGTATAAGGTCGCTAGGTTAGAAAGAGGCTAACAGCCATGACACCAATCAAACGTAAAAATGCTAATAGTAACAGAAAGACAGCGAGAGAGAGTTGTCAGAATCCCTCAGAGATGTGATGTGTAAAATGGGATGTGTACATGGCATGCTAGCTAGTGTAAACAACTCATTTTGGAGGGTGTTCCCATTAACGATTGTGCTCCGAGGGGGAGAGAGACAGAGAGACAGAGAGAGAGAGAGAGAGAGAGAGAGAGAGAGAGAGAGAGAGAGAGAGAGAGAGAGAGAGAGAGAGAGAGAGAGAGAGAGAGAGAGAGAGAGAGAGAGAGAGAGAGAGAGAGAGAGAGAGAGAGAGAGAGAGAGAGAGAGAGAGAGAGAGAGACAGAGAGACAGAGAGACAGAGAAAAAAGCAATAGATAGAGCAAGAGAAAAACAGAATGTGCTTCTTTTCAATGACTTGCTGTGGTAGTTTAACACAAAGCTACACAGAGAGTGGAATACGTAAGCACCTAGCCAACAGATACAGACACACACACACACAGTGTAGTGTAGATGAGGGGGCAGCATACAGTAGGTCCCCTGTGTTTTAGCAGCTAAAGCCTCCTAACCTGTTACCACACAGTTCAGCCCACAGCCCGGGAGTAAAGCCTTCAGCCATGAGAACAGAGCACTCCACCCACACACACACACACACACAAACACACACCCATGCATACACACTGCACACACACACTGCACACACACTCACACACACGCGCACACACGCACATTCACTAAGCAGTGAGGTGTGTGCCAGCCTGCAACCCCACTTCCCTCAGTATAGCCTTGCACACTTATCTCTCTTTTTCTCTCCCTCCTTCTACCCCCCTCTCTCTCAGTCCGCCTCCCCTCTCTTCTCTCTCGCTCCCCCTTCAATCTCTCCCCCTCACACTTTCCCTCTAACCACCAGCAACCTCCTCCCCCAAATTCTCCTCTCTGTGCGAATGCTCAGATTAACAACCTGTCTATTTAACACTTGCCTCCTCCCCTATGGCTTCAACACACATACGCATGCACACACAACTGACAAGTGTACCGTACAAGTGTAAAGCCCTTGAGCCCCCCCCCACCCTCCCCTCCCTCTCTTTATTTGCTCAACTCTCCTTTTTGTCTTACACCTTGTTGATAACAACCCAGGTGAAGACGTCACTGTTAACGAGGGTTCAGCACTGACTTCCGTACTTGACACCTCCTAAATTAGGACACCTCCAGGGTTCCATACTTCAACAAGGGTTCCTTCAAATAAATATAGTTGTATTTCTGAATTCTATCCTGGCATTGTGTGCCTCTCCTCTCTCTGACCATCTCTCCATTTTACCCCATTCATTTGGCTAATAATGGCACCTGCCTTTGACAGGCTATCGTTTCAGTAAATGGTAATAATGGTTAATTTAGCAAGCATATAATAAAAAGCCATGAAAAGATGAAAAGCAACGCGACATACAGGTTTATCATTCTTTATAACTTTAAATGAATCGTATTTATAATTGTTTAGAACACATTTATAATGTCTTAGGCTATAAATTAAAGTTATTAGGCCTATAAAATATATTAGAATCTGGGAATAATAAAATAGTAACAGGTTACTAGCTTACTGTGGTGCATATTTAGGTAATGTTTCAGTCAAGGAGGAGGTGAAATTTAAGGGGGAGACCAAATAACAGTGTGATTTTGCGATTAAATCTTTAAGGCTACAGATAGAACTATCAGAGGTTGTAGGCTAGTTAGGGAATAACATAATAGCAGACACTTGTCAGACATAGATAGATTTGATCAGACAGACGATTTAGGCAGTGGCGTGCGGTGAGCTCGGTGGCTGGGTAGACACTGGCTATTATCAAAGCCAGATTTACTCGCAAATAAACCTTGATTAAGCCCAAGTTCACCATACAACAGATAGCTCCAACAACCAGAGTGATATAGGCTATTAACCAAAATTGACAAACAATTATCATCAAATGTAAATACCAATGTAACCAAGATACACAAGCGATAGCCTCTGATGGCGGCATATTTCATATTATCCGACAAAATGACACACTGCTCAACTCAGCTCAGCCATAGACCAATCTAGCGTTCACAGTTACACCCAATAGGTGGCACTAAAATACCAATATATGGACACATTTCATCCATATCCTTTCACAATGGATTTACAATTCTTCCAATGCACCGCACGCAAATACACATATACACACACACACACACACACACACACACACACATAGTATTGAAATATTATTACACACACATACATAATAAATAAGGTTCTAACAAAATGTCCATATCAACAATCGAAATGACAGAAAAATACAGTTCTAAAAAAAAGTAAAAAAAGTGTCTCATCAAAACGAAATTCTAGCAAGGGATGTTGTCTATACTCATGTTTATTCGTGATTGAGAATAGCCTATGCCTAGGCTTGGGCTATAGACTTTCCTTCTTGTTATTTTTGAAAGCGGCAACATTAGGACAACACCTTCATAGGATAGAATATTTGGGAAATAAGATACTGTTTACAATTTCAACTTGTCTTAAAGCTTTTATGATAGGCCTAGTAGAAGGATAGGTTATTGGCCATTTGGCTTTCAACCTTGCATGGAAGGATTTTCCTGGCCCGCATTGACCATTTCTTTCTTAATAAGCTTAAACTTGATTAAACTTGTCATTCGATTTTTCTATAGGCTATTGATATTGTTTGTTCTCTCTCATTATTAGTCCCCTGGCTACCATACGTTTTTAGGATATTCAAACAACTTTTGAGTTGGAACTCTGTTACATTCATTGTTTGATTGGGAGAAAGCCTTGCATAAAACGATGAAAGCATAGCAGTAGCCTAACCCACAAATTGCAAAGGAAAATGCATTCATCTGTCCATCAGGGTGAACCTCTCGGTGACAGTGAAGTATGGCCAAAGATGACAAAATGATCAAATCTAGCTTTCATTAGAACACTTGTCCAAAATGTTGTAAAACATTTCCCTCCTCTCATCTCTGATCGACTGTCTGCTCCAGGTTGCTGTGTCTGTCAGGCTGAGTGTGGTGCATTCAATTGGATGATGGGACAAGGACATCCCTGCCGGCCAAACCCTACCCTAACCCAGACGACGCTAGGCCAATTGTGCGTTGCCTCATGGGTCTCCCGGTCACGGCTGGCTGCGACACAGACGGGTATCGAACTAGCATCTGTAGCAACGCAGCTTGCACTGCGATGCAGTGTCTTAGACTGCTGCGCCACTCGGGAGGCCCCATCCACAAAGTTTTGAATGCTGATCAATTGCCTTGCACATGACGTCTGCCGAGTCTGACTCTCAGCCAAGTGCCCCGACTCTCAGCCGGAATCGGCCCTGATCCAATGTGCTAGCTGGGGCATGTGCAAAATATGAGCTTTTGAGCATAAAAACTAGCAGAATAATTGAGAAAAAAAACATTAGATACAAAAAAGAATGACAATCTTTTACATAATTTTTTATTTGGCATTTCATAACAGCTTTTTAGATTAACACAGCACTGCCTATCCTGCCTATCCTGACTGCACGTCACTGGATTTAGGCGACTTCAATGTTGGAGTCACACCTGGCGCACAGTGCGCCGATACTATGGGTGCGTTCCTCTGCCCAGGCATTGCTGACGCATGCCAGATCTTACAACGCCTGGATAGGTATTTTACGTATCAGCTAACCACATCATATGTTATAACAATCTGCCAGTCAATGACACAGTCGATGACGTGTCACGCAACCATTGGTTGACGCATGCAACGTCTGACAGAGCATTTACACTATACAAGCAGCACTAGCCTAGCCATGCTAGCCTCGCCCAGCCATGCTAGCCTCGCCCAGCCATGCTAGCCTCGCCCAGCCATGCTAGCCTCGCCCAGCCATGCTAGCCTCGCCCAGCCTTGCTAGCCTCGCCCAGCCATGCTAGCCTCGCCCAGCCTTGCTAGCCTCGCCCAGCCATGCTAGCCTCGCCCAGCCATGCTAGCCTCGCCCAGCCTTGCTAGGCTCGCCCAGCCATGCTAGCCTCGCCCAGCCTTGCTAGCCTCGCCCTCATGTGGTGCTTACAACAGCCATTGTAAGCCAATCCAGTGGGAGTTGGAAGCTATGGTGAGCTTCGATTGGTCACTCGCGTCGTGATATCGCGGAGGATTTGAATCAAATGCAGCTTTCCCCAAATGTTTACCTGCCCTGTTTAGCTCCCTTGCCCTTGCTCGCATTGCTCAGTGGTCCACCCGCCTACTCAGCTTCTCTCGCTTTCCTTCCATTGATAGTGAATGGCTTCTGATGTTTCACCGAGCGATGCCGCTTCCTAATGTAAACGGCCACTGAGCAGGGGAACGCGACCATTGTGTTGTTGTCAGCGTATGAATAAAGTGGGGTTGTTCCCCTTTCATTTTCTGAGCACAGTAGAAAATGGAGGAAGAAGGAATTAACCACTTTGAGGGGGCAGACACAGACACAGACAGAGACCGAGACACACACAATAACAGGCAAAGAGAGACGGGCAAAGCATGTCAGCAGTTTGGCTTGACATTTCAGCTTCTTTCAGCATCAAAGGAAAACACTTGACGCCAGACATTCACTCAACTCAAGAAGCGCCTGCAGACGGATCAGATTAATATCGCATATCGCTACAAGGTTCCCCAAAAAACGTTGAGTCTGAAACCTGAAATCCCCCTCTCTCATCTGGTACTTTAGGGTTGGGTGTTGACACAGCAGAAATTTCCAGCTGGAGAAATCCCCCTTTCAGAGGTTAACCAAGGGGAGGAGTAGTTGGAGAAGGGGGGTTAAGCCCTTGCCTGCCAAGATGCTAGCATTTCATTTTAAATACCCCCGACCGACCTCACAGAACGGATACTACAACCAGGGCATCACGATTAGTGACAGCTATCTGCCTCCCACTGGGCACAGACCTCAGTTCAAGGTCTAGTTTTGATTTACATTTGGTTGAGTTGTCAACTAACGTGAATTCAATGTGAAATCAAGATAAAATGTCACCATGTTATTGGATTTAGGTTAAAAGTGAAGTGAAAAAAATATGAAATTATTTTTGCAAATCCAATCAGTTTTCCCACGTAGATTCAACGTCATCACATTGAATGTATTTGTTCAAATGACGTGGAAACAATGTTGATTCAAGCAGTTTTTGCACAGTGGGGTGACAATCCCCTAAAGCCTAATATTGGGGTCAAAACTTTGACAGTTACCTCAATATTCAGGGTTCACGGATATATTCGGTGACAGAGGGGCTTCATTACAGCGTTTTATTCTGCAATATGACTAAATCGTGTTTTCCCAATCCCTACGCCAATGCACGTGCACAATTATTCTACATTAGCAAATGACAGCATCTCATAATGACAACAACATAAAACATTCACGTTAAGTAGACATCTGGCTTGTCACGTATCTCGGCAACACTAAAAATGTAGGCGGATTATACTTCCAGCATGTCGCTCAAATGTATCGCGCCGAGGAGCTGTCAAAATACACTTATGCGGTCCGTGACATGATACAGACACACCGAAAACCACCCGTTAATGGTAGTAACGACACACCGCTTCAACTTGTGACATTCATTAAGAAGAGTTGCATTGTTCAATGGTTATAATGTGCGCGCATGTACGCTCACCATCTGAGCAAAAAACTAGTATGCACATTACATTGTTGTAAAAGGAGGCACATAAACCTTTTGAGAGCATCACCGTATAAAACCAGCAGCTTTTGTATTACATTATTTACATTATTGAATAGAAACGGAAGGGGTGATGAAGGAAATACAATGAAAGAGCACGGCAGACATAGCCTACCTGTTAACCCATGGGGTCTGGGGTAGACGCGGTGTAGATTCTTTGGAGTCCAATCCGGTGTGACTGCGCGAGAGAGAGAAAGAAAGGGGGGTGTTCAGAAGAACACAGTATTCTCTTATTTCCTCCCCTACGCCTTTTATGTCTCTAAATGTTATTCCCCTGTTTTCTCCCCCTCTCTCCCTGTCTCCGCCAGGCTTTTTTTTTCTCTTTTTCCCTCCCTTGCTTTTTCCTGTCTTGGTATCAGGAACCAGCCTCCCCCTCTGTGTCTGTCTCTCTCCCTCTCTTTCCCTATGGTGCTCTCTCCCTCGCTCTGTGTCCCCGTATCTCCCTGTGTCTTTGGGCAGACTCAGGAAATGAGGCAACATGAACACACACACGGTTCTATCAGCGACCAACCCCCCAGACACTCCCCCACCTATCTGACAGCTCAAATAAATATTAGTGTCATTATTGCAATTGAGTAGCACGACGTGAAATCATGACATAAAAGAAAAGAGTAGGCTATTTGTCGGTGTGTGTTCAGTGTGTCATGAAAACAATATTATGAATAGTTAATAAAAATAATATTCATGTATTATTATTAATGATAATACGACGTGAAATCATGACATAAAGAAAATAGTAGGCTATTTGTTGGTGTGTGTTCAGTGTGTCATGAAAACAATATTATGAATAGTTAATAATAATATGAATGTATTATTATTATTAATATTAATATTATTACGCTAAACTGGGTTGTCATATGGACAGCACAACAACTGGAAATTAAATAGTGTGTGTAATGTGTAATATCATGTCAATATTATGTGCAATAATATACATGACATGTATTGCTCTACCTATATCTACAGTATCTATATCGTATTCAAGATTTTCTGAAATAAATATCAACTGCTGTAAAAGAGTGTTTGATTTGAATTGACACAATCTCATGGTAATACAGTTTGTGCGGGAGTTTCCATATTTAATGGCTCAGTGAGTAGGCTATTACATGGAGAAGTATGTGCTTATCTATACATTTATGCATACCACCAGGGGTCTACACATGAGAGCATGTTCTGTGGGGCTACAGTATGTGGGTGTTGGTGAGAACAGAAGACATGCTCTGTCCACTCTGTGTCGTTTGAATGAAAGGCAAGGACCAAGCTACACCCTCTTGTGGTAAAACAGGAAACCATCTATCAGTCAGACAGATGTTAAAGGATTTTTCACCTGTTGGACAACCCTTCAAAACAAAATACGTTTTTTATGAATTGTTTCATCCATCTACAGATAAATCACACAAATCATATCATAGTTACTCAAATTGAAGAAGACATTACTTACACAAAAAAATGCCATCCATGTCAATTGTAGATTATATATATATATATATATATATATATATATATATATATATATATATATATATATATATATATATATATATTTTTTTTACATCCACTGATATCTTTTCAATGTCTATCACAATCAGATGAGATATTATGCCTTCTTTTTGGATCCATTTCAGTGCCCTCACCCAAGCCTGTCTCATTGCTAAATCTGACATTATAGCACAGACAGACAGAACATTTCTGAACTTCTCAGAATGCGGTCCAGAGTGTCTTAGGGATGTAAGGAGAGTTGCAGGACAGGACAGCTTGGGGTGTGTTACGCCAGGGAGAGCAATGGGTGGAAGTGGGCGAGGTCTATGTATTTTAGAGGATGTGGGGAGAGGCAGGTGTGTGTGTGTTGTATGTATGAAGAGGAAGTAAGGCAAATGAGAGAGAGAGAGAGAGTGTGTGTGTGTGACAACAAGGGAGAGGAGTGTGTGAGGGTTGTGTGTGGCACAGCAGTGGGTAAGAAGCACTCTTCATCGGGCTGGGAGCCGAGGGCCGGATCAGGGAGGTTGTTGGGCAATGTGGATTAAGTCTGTATGTCTGTAATGCCCAAATACACACAGTCTCTCTCTCTCTCTCTCTCTCTCTCTCTCTCTCTCTCTCTCTCTCTCTCTCTCTCTCTCTCTCTCTTTCTCTTTCTCTCTCTCTCTTTCCTATCCCTCCGGTTGGTCAGTGTAATGCTGATGTGTAGCGGCTGTGGCAAACACAATCCCTGCCAGGAACAAGACACATGTTGCAGGGACTCCAGATAATCACGAATACTAAAGGGAAAGCCAGCCATGTCTCGAACACCGATGCCCTGCTTCCAGACACGCTAAACACCTTGAAGAAAACAACACCAAACCGCTCACGATGACTGTGTGCTCCCAATCACTGTGGCCAATGTGAGTAAGACACATGCGCAGACCAGCTGGCTGTATTGTTTACAGACATATTCAATTTCCCACTATGCCAGTCTATTGTCCCCACTTGCTTAAAGAAGTCCACCATCGCTCCTGTACCCAAGAAAGCGAAGGTAATTGAACTTAATGACTATCGCACTGTAACACTCACTTCTGTTATCATGAAGTGCTTTGAGAGGCTAGGTAGGGACCATATCACCTTAATCTTACCCGATACCCTAGACCCCCTACAATTTGCATAACATCCCAACAGATCCACGGACAACGCAATCACCATTGCACTGCACACTGCCCTATCCCACCTGGACATCTATGAAAGAATGCTGTTCATCGACTACAGCTCAGCCTTCAACACCATAGTGCCCTCCAAGCTCATCACTAAGCTCAGGGCCCCGGGTCTGAACCCCTTCCGGACAGGCCAACCCCAGGTGGTGAAGGTAGGCAACAACACCTCTACCACGCTGATCCTCAACATGGGGTCCCCACAGGGGTGCGTGCTCAGCCCCCTCCTGTACTCCCTGTTCACTAATGGCTGTGTGGACACACACGTCTCTTAATCATATAGTTTGCTGACGACACAACAGTGTTAGGCCTGATTACCAACAATGACGAGACAGCCTACAGGGAGGAGATGAGTGCCTTGGCGGAGTGGTGGCAGGAAAACAACCTCTCCCTCAACGTCAACAAAATGAAGTAGCTGATCGTGGACTACAGGAGACAACAGAGAGCACACGTCCCCATCCACATTGACGGGGCCACAGTGGAGAAGGTCAAAAGTTTAAAGTTCCTTGGCGTGAACACTGAGGACCTGAAATGGTCCCTTGATGCATTTTCAACCTCAGGAGCCTGAAAAAAATGAGCTTGGCCACTAAGACCCTCACAAACATCTACAGATGCACCATTGACCGCCAGGTTGTTCAAGATTGATGTCGAAATTGGACGTCTATACATGCCTTGAAAACTGGCCGCTAGGTGCAACTCTGAGCGCAATTACCATCAACTAGGCTTGGGTTTTGCTAGGGTGTGGTGGATGAGTGTAATCCCATGACTCTGGATCAGAAGGTTGTGTGTTCAATCCCAGTTGTGGACACTGGTTTTTTATTTCTGGTTTTAACCCTATCCCAAACCTTATTCTGAATGAGCCTAAACTTAACCCTTAACTTTGAAATTTGACGTTTGGAGTAATGGAACAATACAGAGCAGCAGGAGCAACAGAAACACTGCGAAATTTGACGTTTTGATCAACTTCGGATTTTGGATGTTTGGAGAACATGGATGAACTTGTTGTCATTGAGAGCATCTTGTCGGGCTGTATCACCGCCTGGTAAGGCAATTGCACCGTCCCCAACCACATGGCTCTCCAGAGAGTGGTGGGGTCAGCCCAACGCACCATCGGGAGCACATTGCCTGCCCTCCAGGATGTTTATAGCACCCGGTGTCACAGGAAGGCCAAGAAGATCATCAAGGATCTCAGCCACCCGATTTATGGCCTGTTCATCCCACTACCATCTAAAAAGCGGAGAAAGTACAGGTGCATCAAAGCTGGGACAGAGAGACTGATAAACAGTTTTTATCCCCAGGCCATCAGACTGTTAAACAACCACCACTAGATGGCCTCCACCCAGTACTCTGCCCTCTGCCCAGTACCTTACTCTGCCCCTCAGTCACTGTCACTAGCCGGCTACCACCGGGGACTCTACTCTGCACCTTAGGGACTGCTGCCCTATGTACATAATCATTGAACACTGGTCACTTTAATAATGTTTACCAACTATTTACGCTGAGTATACAAAACATTAAGAACATCTGCTCTTTCTATGACACAGACTGACCAGGTGAATCTTTATTGATGTTACTTGTTAAATCCACTTCAATCAGTGTAGATGAAAGGGAGGAGACAGATTAAAGAAGGATTTTTAAGCCTTGAGACAATTGAGACATGGATTGTGTATGTGTGTCATTCAGAGGGTGAATGGGCAAGACCAAAGATTGAAGTGCCTTTGAACAGGGTATGGTACTAGGTGCCAGGCGCACAGGTTTGTGTCAAGAACTGCAACGCTGCTGGGCTTTTCACGCTCAACAGTTTCCCGTGTGTATCAAGAATGGTCCACCAGCCAAAGGACATCCAGCCAACTTGACACAACTGTGGGAAGCATTGGAGTCAACATGGGCCAGCATCCCTGTGGAACGCTTTCAAACACATTGTAGTCCATGCCCTGACAAATTGAGGGTGTTCTGAGAGCAAAAGGGGTGGTGCAACTCAATATTAGGAAGATGTTCCTAATGTTTGGTATACTCAGTGTATATACAGTATGTACTGCTGTACTAAATGTTTGATTATGTTGTGCTTGTTGACATTTACTGCATTGATTGATAGGAACTAGGAACATAAGCATTTCACTGCACCCGCCATAACACCTGCCATACTGTGTACGCAACCAATAAAAATAGATTTGATTTGAGGAACAAGCTGCTTTACTCAAAGCTTCACTGCCTCACGCTAACGTGGCCGCTCCAATCCGCCTGACACGACAAGCCTGACCTTCCCTACCCCAACCTCCTCCCTCCCTCTACGGCACTCTCCCTCTCTGTCTCTCTGTCTCACTGTATATTTCTCTCTATTTGTCTGTCTGCCTTTCTGTCTCTCTGTCTCTCGGTCTGTCTGTCTGTCTGTCTGTCTGTCCATCTGCCTCCCTCTTCTCCTCTCTCTCATTAGGGTCACTTACACATTTATTCAGTCATATGGCGAACACTTTAAAGTTAGGTTTATGGTCTTTTTATGTTATTATTCAATAGGAGCATGTTCCAAAAAAGACGTAGACAGTGTGTGTGTGTGTTTGTGTGTGTGTGTGTTGGTTACCCAGCATGTATGGTGCTAAATGCATCATATCCAGGAAGTGAGCCTGGGCCTCATGATGACTTGTATTTGAACCACGACAAAGGGAGGAGGTACATAAACGCAAATCTGGAAAACTTTATGAAGTGGAGCATTAATTGCTCCCCAGTAAGCCCCACTGCTGCGGAACACAGTGCCATAATTGGTCACGTCGAATAAAACAGCACAATAAATATACAACTGTCATAAAAATAGCACAGGATGCTTTCAAAGCCCCATCCACTACCCTTCACTATCAAATTAGAATGGAGCGCAGCTGTGTACTTTGTGTCTGTGTCTGTGCCATCCTAGTGAGACTTATATGCAAAAATGAAAAGAGCCCTATCGTTACCAGGTGCAGCCAGAAGAGAATGGAGCGGGCTCCAAAGAGAGGATATTTGGCACAAGGTGTATTTCTACAGTACAGTATGTGCAAACGTGCAGCTCAACGATAATGACATCTGACAAAAACAACAGTGGGTCCTCTTTCAAGGCCCCTTCCCTTGGACGACGAAGAACAAACAGAACAGACAACAGTGTGGGGTAACTGCGAGTGAGGGAATGTAAGAAAGTGAGGAGGGAACGTAAGGAACGAGGGGGGATGAAAATAAAAATAATATTCAGAGAGAGGGAGGTTGGTAATGCACAGAGAGTGAAAGACATAAATGGGGGGAAGACACAAAGAGATGGAGAGAATCAAGAAGGACAGTGTGGTGGAAGGATCTAGAAGAACAGGGTGGTGGAAGGATCTAGAAGGACAGGGTGGTGGAAGGATCTAGAAGGACAGGGTGGTGGAAGGATCTAGAAGGACAGTGTGGTGGAAGGATCTAGAAGGACAGGGTGGTGGAAGGATCTAGAAGGACAGGGTGGTGGAAGGATCTAGAAGGACAGGGTGGTGGAAGGATCTAGAAGGACAGGGTGGTGGAAGGATCTAGAAGGACAGTGTGGTGGAAGGATCTAGAAGGACAGGGTGGTGGAAGGATCTAGAAGGACAGGGTGGTGGAAGGATCTAGAAGGACAGGGTGGTGGAAGGATCTAGAAGGACAGGGTGGTGGAAGGATCTAGAAGGACAGGGTGGTGGAAGGATCTAGAAGGACAGGGTGGTGGAAGGATCTAGAAGGACAGGGTGGTGGAAGGATCTAGAAAGACAGGGTGGTGGAAGGATCTAGAAGGACAGGGTGGTGGAAGGATCTAGAAGGACAGGGTGGTGGAAGGATCTAGAAGGACAGGGTGGTGGAAGGATCTAGAAGGACAGGGTGGTGGAAGGATCTAGAAGGACAGGGTGGTGGAAGGATCTAGAAGGACAGGGTGGTGGAAGGATCTAGAAGGACAAGGTGGTGGAAGGATCTAGAAGGACAGGGTGGTGGAAGGATCTAGAAGGACAGGGTGGTGGAAGGATCTAGAAGGACAGGGTGGTGGAAGGATCTAGAAGGACAGGGTGGTGGAAGGATCTAGAAGGACAGGGTGGTGGAAGGATCTAGAAGGACAAGGTGGTGGTACCAGCCTGGTATTCACATCACTCCCTGTCCCCATCCCACCCCTAGGAGCTTCCCTGATGGTTTTGTACCTCTGCCATTCTATGAACAAGTCCTTCATTATGTGTTGGCAAGATGCTCCTGGACAGGGCTACAGATAACCCCACCCTTACAGGTACCGTTCTGCTTTGAAGAGGAATAGCCTTGGCTGCCCACCACAATCTATGGGGCTGACACACACATTAGCACCCACACACGCATGAACATGTCATGCACGCACACACACTTTTCCCCCATTGGCCAACTTGCAGCAGGGCTATATTTCTCCCCGTAACTCCCAGGCCAGAGTTGACCTTCCTCCAGTAGAGATGGACAGACTCAGACACATCTTGTGTCTGACCTCAATGGAGCACTATCTCCCGCTCTTCCTTTCTCCCTCGCTCATTGACTCAAACCCTGTCTCTTTCTCCAACACTCTCTTTTTTACTTGATTTAAAATAACATGATGATGAATGTCCAGACTATTCTGTCCATTTCAGTGTAATGAATCATATCAGCGAACTGCCTTTTCTCTTTCTTTCTCCTACTCTCGTTCTTTCTGTTTCTCTACCCCGTCCACCCTTCCATCCCTCCCTCCCTCCCCCGCTCTACCCCCCTTTAAATCTCATTTACTCCCTTGGAAGTAGTCAGAAAAAAGAGTGGAGTACAAAACGACCTTCTCTTCCCCGAAGCAAAAACATCTTCTTATTGTGGAGGTCACTGTCTCTGTGCAGCCCTGTGCTCTGAACACTACTCTGCTTGTTTTAATGATGCACAGGAGCAGAGAGAGAAAGAGAGATAGAGTGGTACAGAGAGGGTGAGAGAGAGATTTCTCTACCAACTCACTGCTAACCCCCTGACCCCCAACCCCCTCCTCCCACCTCCCCTCCCCCTCAAAGAAAGTGCTCCTCTTGTTCCACATTCATTTTGAGAGGTTGTTCTAAGCGATATAACCTCTCAGCAATATTACATATTACTTCTCCCTCAACCCACACTGAGACCTGGGTTGCTATGCTACAATAATCCAACCTCTCATCTTTCCTCCTCCTCTTCTCCTCTCTTCTCCACATTTACTTCCTTCTTTCCTTACCAACCCATAGTGCCCTGGGGGAGGGAAGGAAAGGGTTAAAGCCTATAATCCACCTCTCTCTCTCTCTCTCTCTCTCTCTCTCTCTCTCTCTTGCTTTCTCCCTCTCTTTAATGACCTCCTGCAGTTCACCACCCTGTTTGATTTGACCCCACGACCTCTTGGGGTCACGACCCCATCTCGCACCAGAACAAATTACATTTGACCCCTGCGTAAGGGGTTAGGGTTAGCCATGAGAGTCACATCATATCTATATATCTATCGATCTCTTTTTGCTTTCTATTCCTGAACATCAAGTTCCATGTCGGGTAGTTCTCTTAAAATATTTTCTAGTAGTTCTATGATCACAAAGAGAAACGGAACAGTTTAGTCACTGACATAACAAACAACCCAGAGAGTTTGTAATAGTTAAAGTAAAAACATTATAATTATTTTACTGGCATTTGGCCGGGAAAGATATGCTCTTCACGAGGTCTGTGACACAAACACTGCGACATTAATGGTTTCCCCATAGGCTGATAACCCAACAGAACAATTCCAATACAATACACTCCGTCTCTACCAGACAAAATTCCCTGTTACATCATAGCTGCCCCTTGCAGTGTGTTTCTCTTTCTTTCCATCTCTTCCTCCTTCCCACCCTCCCACCCTCCCTCTCCCTCTGTTATGGCCTTGTCTCCGGGGGAACGCACGTTTTTGTCATAATCACCTTGGAGATTGTGGACATGCGCTGATGGCAGAGCTGAGCAGAGGAGAGAAAAGGGGGGGATGAGGAGCGGAATATGAGAGAGAAGGGGGGATCAAGGCTTGTCTGGCTCAGCCCAGACTAATGTGAGGGGACAGCCTTAGCTATCTGTTAACCAAACTCACGCTGGCGACGCCAGGAAGAGAGGGAAGGAGAGAATAGAGGGATAAAATGCTCTCCTTTACAGCGCTGCATTCTCCCGCCTTCTCTGACAGCAGATGGAGGCGCATGGGGCCTTGATGTCACACCCTGTAGGTGTTTAAGCCGCTTACTTACACAAGATAGAGAAAGAGAGAGCGGGAAAGAGAGAAAGAGATATGTAGGATGCAGGGGTGGGGGGGTCATGGTGGTAGGAGGATCAGGATGTAATGTGTTTTTGTTTGTATGTTTGATTGTATGTTTGTCTTGTTGTTGAATATATAAAAATGTTAGGTAGTTGTATGGCATGTGTGAAGTTTGAGGGTGTACTGTATGTGAGGGGAGAAAGTCCAGGGGATAACTGGACCCTGTCTGTACATTTCAGAGTGTGTGTGTGTGTATGCTGACTCCCCGGGCCAGGATAGGTCCCCTGTAGCTCAGTTGGTAGAGCATGGTGCTTGCAACGCCAGGGTTGTGGGTTCGTTTCCCACGGGGGGCCAGTATAAAAAATGAATGCACTCACTAAATATAAGTTGCTCTGGATAAGAGCACCTGCTAAATGACTAAAATGTAAGATGTGATGGAAAGGGTTAAAATATTCCCAGATTCTGGGCACAGGGAGAGGCATGATAAGGGAAGGCATGGGATGCACCAGCGGGTAGATGGCTTTCAGTGTGTAGGGCTGTTGCGGACCGTATCACTGGCAGTATCACTGGCAGTCATGACCGCAGTAAAATTCAATGTGACTGTTGAGTCACGGTAATCTCCTTTTATGCACTCTGGACATGCTTGGTAGTACACAACTCACTAACAACCAATAGGTCGCTAATGGCCTGGTACTCAGGGCTCTATTGTCCCGCTAACCACTCTGACATCAATGCAAATTCAATCGAAAATCACAACAAACAGTATCATGCTTTTAAAACTCACCTACCTCACTGTGATTGATCAATTTGAAGAAAGAAGTTCAACAACAGGTTGAAGCTGAGTGAAAAACATGGTCATTGTGTATGTTGTTTCAAAGCCTAACACAACGAAATGGACAGCGCTTTCTAAGGTGATGATTCATTCAAAACTATAATATGCATATTAGAGCTTATGCATATGCATAGGCCTATATATGAGCCCGAGCCTGAAAAAACACAATAATTAAAATAATGATTGGCAGACAACGTTCCTCAGTCGGTCGAAATCATGAATCAGCTGGCATCATTTTTATGGATATATACCCAAAAAAATCAATTGAAAAAAGGTCAAACGAAATGCAGCTAATTTGCAGTCTTTCCAGCTTCAGTTTGAAGTGATTGTTACTGTAGCTGTGCTGTTGGCTACCTCCTCTGAACATCAGTGTGCTGACGAGTGAGCACATTCTCTATGCCAGGCGAAATCGCGCCTCATTAGCTCATTGTTATGGATGTCTCCAAATAAATGTCACTAGAAAACAGCTTAAACAAATGCAAATGCAGCTACTTTGCTTTTATTCTGGTGGAACTTTTTGACGTGACTGTAAGTTAGCTGTAGTTGGCTAGCTAGCAAGCAATGGATAAGAATGTATGAAAAATGTATGCACTCACTAACTGTAAGTCGCTCTGGATAAGAGCGTCTGCTAAGTGACTAAAATGTAAAAATGTAAATAAGAACGTTGCCAGCCAGTATGGCAATGGAACATTTAGAACGAACGACTGGGTCGCGTCTATAGATACAGAACAAAAAGAACGAATGACTGGGTCGCGTCTCTAGCAACCCTAGATTTGTGTCGGGACTATATCTTGTGGAAGGATGAAATAGTACGAATAAATAAAGTTTTGAATGAAAATATGTCAATCATTATTTGAATATGTTGATAATGCCCTCGAAGCCGGTGTTTGTTGGATATATTGGCACGGTTTCTCCTAACAACACCCGTGCCAATATATCCAACAAACACCGGCTTCGAGGGCATTATCACTTAAATATAATACATAGACTACCGCATATTGCGCACGGCAGAAAAACATTAGAAAAAAAACATATTTATGATGTCTTTGGTACATAATTGGTTTAGCCTATACTCCAAAATTAAACAAATTCTAGTAATTGCCTTTGAGTGTGGAATGTATTATTATGCATACTGGATGGACTTATGCTATGCTCCAAACTTTCTATCCATGAGTCTGGGAGAGAACGTATAGGCCTAGGTGATGCTGTTGGTTCATTAATTGTGCAAGGCGGCTTACAGAGTAAGCCTACAATCACAGTGAATTTGTATTTGAATTGAATATCCTAGTATAGGGCATTTTTTATATTTTAATAATTAATGGGCTGACACATTACCTTTAGCTACAGAATATCTCACCACCATACGTTTCTATCTCCTCCCCTTTCTCCTTCATTCCTTTATTCAGCACGCAGAGAGAGGGGCTGTCAACAGCTCAGCTGCGAAGTGGCAGGCCACACAAGCTCACAGAATGGGACCGCCAAGTGCTGAAGCGTGTAGTGTGTAAAAATCATCTGTCCTTGGATGCAACACTCACAACCGCAACATCAGCACAATAACTGTTCGTAGGGAGCTTCATGAAATGGGTTTCCATGGCCGAGCAGCCGCACACAAGCCAAAGATCACAATGCACATTGCCAAGCATCGGCTGGAGTGGTGTAAAGCTCACCTCTATTGGACTCTGGAGCAGTGGTTCACCATCTGGCAGTCCGATGGACGAATCTGGGTTTGGGAGATGCCAGGAGAACGCTACCTGCCCGAATGCAAGTGCCAACTGTAAAGTTAGGTGGAGGAGGAATAATGGTCTGGGGCTTTTTTTCATGGTTCGGGCTAGGGAAATCTTAACGCTACAGCTTACAATGACATTCTAGACGATTCTGTGCTTCCAACTTTGTGTCAACAGTTTGGGGAAGGCCCTTTCCTGTTTCAGCATGACAATGCCCCCGTGCACAAAGTGAGGTCCATACAGAAATGGTTTGTCGCGATCGGTGTGGAAGAACTTGACTGGCCTGCACAGAGCCCTGACCTCAACCCCATCGAACACCTTTGGGATGAATTGGAACGCCGACTGCGAGCCAGGCCTAGTTGCCTGACCTCACTAATGCTCTTGTGGCTGAATGGAAGCAAGTCCCCACAGCAATGTTCCAACATCTAGTGGAAAGCCTTTCCAGAAGAGTGGAGGCTGTTATATCAGCTAAGGGGGAACCAACTCAATAGTAATGCCCATGATTTTGGAATGAGATGTTGGACGAGCAGGTGTCCACATACTTTTGGTAATGTAGTGTATAATCACTTGATGAGAGAACAGCGTATGCAGCCTGAGGCAAGGAACAGAGCACAAGCTTTTTTTGCGACTTTCTCAAATCATCAATAGGCTATATTTGCATCATGCAGCCAATATATGTTTTCTTTTCTAAGACATTCTAAGGTTTGTATTATTCACAACTAAAATTGCCAAATAACTCTAGCGTATAGGACCTGTTTAAAATAATCACTTTTATGCTCAACATAGCCACTTCATATGCACACTCGCTCCGGAATGGGAAAAATATCCTTTCTATTTTATTAAGCTAAGTTCAATTATATTCTTCTTACTGTAAAATCATATAATTTAATGGCACGTGACTTATAAGCATATCTTGTCTGCTAAATGAACAAGCCTACAGCATATGACATGGCATAGCCACATAACATAGAGCAGGCCAACTCATATTCTGTTCTTCCGAAAATTCATTTTCTTCATAACAAAATGTTTCTTTAGACCTGCCTAAAATAAATAATGGATTTGTTGTGATGGTGTATATTAAATTAAATTAGATTTTTTGACTTTTTTAAATGTAGATGTTCCAAAGGCGCACATCAGTGGCTTGTATGCGGCTTGTATGCGTGGAATCCTGGAATTGCTAAATATGTTTATGTTATTTAAAGGTCAATTACTGTGAGACCGGCAGTATGACAATAAGCGTGTGTGTACGTACAGCATGTGAATGAGGGTGGGGAGCTGATAATGACTTACAAAAGCTACAAGCTCTCACAGTCTCACGTCAGAATTAGACGTTCATCCATGTTTCTCAAACGTCAAATTACAAAGTTGTTCCAAACGTCAAATGTCAAAGTGTTTAAGGTTAAGTTTAGGCATTAACTCCACATTTTTTAAAGGTTAGGGTTAAGTTTAGGCATTAACTCCGAATTCTTAACGTTAGGCATTAACTCAGAATGGTTAAGGTAAGGGTTAGGTTTGGGATAGGCTTAAAACAAAAATATCAAAAACAAATGTATATTGCTAGATTTGAACATGCAACCTTTCGAATCAGAGGCAGATGCTTACGCCCGTCCACCATGCTTTAGCAAAACCGAAACCTACCTGAAGGTAACAGCACTCACTGTTGCCCCTAGTGGCCAGTTTCCACGTCTCCCACAGTCGGACATCGAAAACTGCCTGAACAAGAAGGGCATTCTGAAAGGCTCACACTAAAACACACACACTAAAACACACACAGTCTCTCTTTTTCATTTTGGTAAACTAGTCTTTCTGTCCTCTCAGCAACCTCCTTGTTGATGAACGCTGGGAATGCTCTCAGACACTCCCTCCCCAGGTCACTGGCTCTGTTTGTCCTTCCCCTCCTCCCCCTATCCTATCTTCTCCTCTCCTCCTCTCCTTCATTCCCCTCTCCTCCTCGCCTGACCAGTTCTTCTAATTTGGTTTCTAATTTTCTCTGTATGTCATCCCCTCTCCTTTCAGCTGGCTGTGGTGGGAGTAGGCCTATAACCCAGCCCAACCCTGGGTGTGTGTGTGTGTGTGTGTGTGTGTTTGTTTAGCTATCCTTGTGGGTACCAGAAGTCCTCACAAGAATTATAAAACAAGGAAAATTCGGACAAGTGGGGACATTTCGCCGGTTCCCACAAGGAAAAATGCTATTTTAGGGTTAGGGTTAGGGGTTAGGGAACATAGGATTTTGAATGGGAATCAATTGTTTGGTCCCCACACGGATAGCAAAACAAGCATGCATGTGTGTTTCAGCCCTCTGTGGCTGGAGTCTTTTCTCGTAGGGGGCAGTGTGTGTGTAGGGGCAGTGAGGCCATCTGGACATAGAGGCTGGGGAAGGAAGATAAAGGGAGAGAGGGAGAGAGAGAGAGAGAGAGAGAGAGAGAAGAGAGGGAGAGAGAGAGAGCGAGAGAGACAACATATAACATATGCTGTATAATATGCCATCAACAGTATACAGTGAGGGAAAAAATTATTTGATCCCCTGCTGATTTTGTACGTTTGCCCACTGACAAAGAAATGATCAGTCTATAATTTTAATAGTAGGTTCATTTGAACAGTGAGAGACAGAATAACAACAACAAAATCCAGAAAAACGCATGTCAAAAATGTTATAAATTGATTTGCATTTTAATGAGGGAAATAAGTATTTGACCCCCTCTCAATCAGAAAGATTTCTGGCTCCCAGGTGTCTTTTATATAGGTAACGAGCTGAGATTAGGAGCACACTCTTAAAGGGAGTGCTCCTAATCTCAGCTTGTTACCTGTATAAAAGACACCTGTCCACAGAAGCAATCAATCAACCAGATTCCAAACTCTCCACCATGGCCAAGACCAAAGAGCTCTCCAAGGATGTCAGGGACAAGATTGTAGACCTACACAAGGCTGGAATGGGCTACAAGACCATCGCCAAGCAGCTTGGTGAGAAGGTGACAACAGTTGGTGCGATTATTCGCAAATGGAAGAAACACCAAAATAACTGTCAATCTCCCTCAGCCTGGGGCTCCATGCAAGATCTCACCTCGTGGAGTTGCAATGATCATGAGAACGGTGAGGAATCGGCCCAGAACTACACGGGAGGATCTTGTCAATGATCTCAAGGCAGCTGGGACCATAGTCACCAAGAAAACAATTGGTAACACACTACGCTGTGAAGGACTGAAATCCTGCAGCGCCCGCAAGGTCCCCCTGCTCAAAAAAGCACATATACCGGGCCGTCTGAAGTTTGCCAATGAACATCTGAATGATTCAGAGGAGAACTGGGTGAAAGTGTTGTGGTCAGATGAGACCAAAATCGAGCTCTTTGGCATCAACTCAACTCGCCGTGTTTGGAGGAGGAGGAATGCTGCCTATGACCCCAAGAACACCATCCCCACCGTCAAACATGTAGGTGGAAACATTATGCTTTGGGGGTGTTTTTCTGCTAAGGGGACAGGACAACTTCACTGCATCAAAGGGACGATGGACGGGGCCATGTACCATCAAATCTTGGGTGAGAACCTCCTTCCCTCAGCCAGGGCATTAAAAATGGGTCGTGGCTGGGTATTCCAGCATGACAATGACCCAAAACACACGGCCAAGGCAACAAAGGAGTGGTTTAAGAAGAAGCACATTAAGGTCCTTGAGTGGCCTATCCAGTCTCCAGACCTTAATCCCATAGAAAATCTGTGGAGGGAGCTGAAGGTTCGAAACCTTAATGACTTGGAGAAGGTCGGCAAAGAGGAGTGGAACAAAATCCCTCCTGAGATGTGTGCAAACCTGGTGGCCAACTACAAGAAACGTCTGACCTCTGTGATTGCCAACAAGGGTTTTGCCACCAAGTACTAAGTCATGTTTTGCAGAGGGGTCAAATACTTATTTCCCTCATTAAAATGCAAATCAATTTATAACATTTTTGAAATGCGTTTTTCTGGATTTTTTTGATGTTATTCTGTCTCTCACTGTTAAAATTATATTACCTACCATTAAAATTATAGACAGATCATGTCTTTGTCAGTGGGCAAACGTACAAAATCAGCAGGGGATCAAATACTTTTTTCCCTCACTGTACAGTATGGCATTTAAACGTATTGTATGTTTTGATGTCTTCAGGGACAAGGCCAAGTGTCCTCTCTGACTCCCCCTTCACTTTGCTCCACCTCCCTCCTCAAGCCTCTCCTGGCTTTGGTAAGCAGGGTAACCCCTCATGACTCTTCACTCTCTCCCTCCCTCTCTCCATCTTCCCCTATTTCTCCCTCCCTCTCTCCATATCCCTCCCTCTCTCCATCCCTCTCCCTCCCTCTCTCCATCTCTCTCTTTCTTTCTCTTTCTTTCTCTCTCTATCCATCTCCCTCTCTCTCCCTATCTATCTCTCTGACCTCCAATTTACCGTCAATTCTCTGTGTTTCTTCCCTTCCATCCCTTTCTTTCTCTCTCTCTATCTCGCTCTCTCTTTCTCTCTCTCTCTCGCTCTCTCTCTCTCTCTCTCTCTCTCTCTCTCTCTCTCTCTCTCTCTCTCTCTCTCTCTCTCTCTCTCTCTCTCTCTCTCTCTCTCTCTCTCTCTCTCTCTCTCTCTCTCTCTCTCTCTCTCTCTCTCTCTCTCTCTCTCCGTTCTTTGTTTCCCCCAGTGTATAGTTCTGCTTAAGTCTGTTTAATCACTGTGTGTTTGTCTCTATCTGCTGCTTTCCTAAATGACCCCCACAAACGCACGCACGGACACATGCGTGAATGCACACAACCACATACACATGCAAGCCTGCCACCCACACACATGCACACACACAGACATTCAGTCTGTCTTAGTATTGGGTGTGTTGGCTTCTCAGTATTTGTGTGCGTGTGTGTGTTTTCCCAAAAGCCCATCAGGGTTAAAACACCATTGTTAGAAAAACACAACTTAAAAACCTTGAGTCCTTTAAGGGGATTTACACACACACGCACACGCGCACACACACTCACACTCACACACACACTCACACACACAGTGCTGGGCTGGTTATAGGCCTACTCCCACACAGCCAGCTGAAAGGAGAGCGGATGATGTATAGAGAAAATTAGAAACCAAATTAGAGGAACTGGTCAGGCGAGGATGACAGGCAGAGGAGAGGGGGAATGAATGAGAGGAGGAGAGGAGAAGATAGGGGGAGCAGGGGAAGGACAAACAGAGCCAGTGACCTGGGGAGGGAGTGTCTAAGAGCTTTCCCAGCATGCATCAATAAGGAGGTTGCTGAGAAGACAGAAAGACTAGTTTACAAAAGGTAAAACAGAAAATGTGTGTGTGTGTGTGTGTGTGTGTTAATGCGAGACCTTCAGAATGCCCTTTTGTACAGGCAGGTCACCCGTGATACAAGTCAGTATTCGACGTGCATCCATGTCTGAGTTAGTCGGGAGATGAAGTGGAAACTGGCCACTAGGGGCAACAGTGAGCGGTGTTACCTTCAAGTAGGTTTCATTATTATTATTATCATTATTATTATAGATCAGCTTTAATATTGCAGATAGATTGTAGCTTCCATCAATGTAAGTCTCTGCATCATTTCCAATCCCCACATATTTTTTTGTATAAATATACAAGTGTGCAAAGCTGTCATCAAGGCAAAGGGTGGCTACTTGAAGTATAAAATATATTTTGATTTGTTTAACACTTTCTTGGTTACTACATGATTCCATATGTGTTATTTCATAGTTTTGATGTCTTCACTATTATTCTACCATATAGAAAATTGTAAAAATAAAGAAAAACCCTTGAATGAGTAGGTGTGTCCAAACTTTTGACTGGTACAGTATATATATATATATACATACATATCTTTTAAAATATATTTTCCTTTACTATTGTCCACTAACCCTACCAACCCTCCCCTAATTGGAGTAAACTAATGAACAACAACACTTAGGCTTCTACTTCCAGCTTATACATACTATATACATTTTACGGAAACAATCTATTTTACAATAGTTATATTTAGTTTGTTTTTAGTCCTTCCTCTACCCTCAACCTCTCTCATCTATTTCTGATGTCCATCCAGTGTGTTTTCTATTTGCCATATATTTTTAACCGTGCTGTTTCACAAAGGTTCTGAACCTACAAGTTTACATACACTTAGGTTGGAGTCATTCAAACTCGTTTTTCAACCACTCCACACATTTCTTGTTAACAAACTATAGTTTTGGCAAGTCGGTTAGGACATCTACTTTGTGCATGACACAAGTAATTTTTCCAACTAATGTTTACAGACAGATTATTTCACTTATAATTCACTGTATCACAATTCCAGTGGGTCAGACGTTTACATACAATAAGTTGACGGCGCCTTTAAACAGCTTGGAAAATTCCAGAAAATGATGTCATGGCTTTAGAAGCTTCTGATAGGCTAATAGACATCATTTGAGTCAATTGGAGGTATACCTGTGGATGTATTTCAAGGCCAAACTCAGTGCCTCTTTGCTTGACATCATGGGAAAATCAAAAGAAATCAGCCAAGACCTCAGAAAAAAATTGTAGACCTCCACAAGTCTGGTTCATCCTTGGGAGCAATTTCCAAACACCTGAAGGTAAATGAGGCTTGAGGAGGGAGGTGGAGCAAAGTGAAGGGGGAGTCAGAGAGGGGGTAAGAGATTTAAGGTTTGGGATAGGCTTCAAACAAAAATATAAAAAACAACTTTCTATCGCTGGATTCGAACATGCAACCTTTGGAATCAGACACAGCTGCTTATGGTTGCATGTTTGAATCCAGCAATAGAAAGTTGTTTTTAATATTTTTGTTTTAAGCAGTGGCTTTGGAATGGTGTGATATAGTGTGGGGTGGAGGGTTATGAGGTAGTGGGATATGGGTGTAGTATAGAACAGAGAAAGAAAGGGTAATGGCTAGCGGATGGTGATGTAGTGATTAGCGGGTGGAGGACAGAGGGCAGGGGGCACGGGAATAAGGGTGTAGTATACAGTTAGAACAGAGAGAGAGAGAAATGCCCGAAACCTAGCCTGTAGGGCAGAACTTGGGAGATTCCCCTTAGCACGCCAAAGCCTGGCAATAGCCTGGCAATAGAGACAGGACGCCATAGAAAAACTTGGAAGGTTAGAAAAAAAAGACTAAGCACTGTGGATCGGCTGACATAGAGAATGAGCAGCATTTCCTACTCCAGTGCTTCAAATATGACCCAATCAGAGGTATTTATCTCCTGAAAATGAAATAAAGAATTGCAGGATTTCTTGAACTGCCTGTTTAGGAGATAACATAGAGACAGTAGATCTTGCTGCAAATTATGTCCTGGCCTCTCATAGTATTAGAGACAATAGCTGATTTAATGTATCAATTGTTGCAGTTTATTTAATTGTTTGTGTATTATTTTCCATGTATAATTGTTTTGTAGATACATATTATTATTGTTGCTCTGAAAGAGATCACCGGTGTTTTCTGAGGGTCACCATCTTCAGCTCAGGTCAATTGACGCTACAGATGAACTAATCATGTTGTTCTTTTTAGAGTATGGAAACCCCTTCATACTCCTGACTCACTAAGGCTGCCATTCACTAAGGCTGCTGAATTCACCTGTATATTTGTATGTATTTATTTTACATTTAAAACAGCTCTTTTCAACCTATTTATTTATTCATCTATTTATATATATATATATATATATATATATTTACATAAAATACTTAATTTAAATGTATAATTTAGCAGAACTGTTGGTGCCCGTTTTCCTTTATCAACCACAGTTGAGTCCATTGTCACTCATTCAGATTAGTGGTAAAACTGCTCCCTCTAGAGGTGTAAAGGACAATGTACATCTAGTCTGGATACACTAAATCAGTGGTCACCAACCGGTTGATCGCGATTGACTGGTCTATCTCCAAGGCATTTCAAGTCGATCACCAAACATTTCTGTAAAAAACCCAACGATAACGCATTGCTTTCCTGTTATTTGAATTCGTTTCACGCTGTTGGCGGTAGGTGCACTTGATTCAGCAGCCCTAGCGCCAGGAAGCCAAAGTCATCCCATTTTGAACCATTTCATGTGTCTGAAGGTAGAACTCTGCATACCCAGCAGTCCCAGAAAGCAAATCAACTGCACCTATATGTCTACCTCTGGCCAATCAGATAGCTCAGATCACACAGACTTCTCTGCCATAGAGTATAACAATAAACCTTGGAGGCACAGCAAAGTTGATACTGTGAGATTTCTATTTTTTAAAACTATGACTAGAGAGAGACAACGAATACAGCAAAGAGCTGCTGTTTGTACGAGTAAGTTTGTTCAACATTTTTATAAGCCATAAAATGTGCATTCTCCCTACTTCCACTCACGGTACAACCAGCACTGCAGCTGCAATGAATGACTATAGCAAGGTGTTCCAACAAGCTTGCTTTGTTATTAGCGGCTTGTGTCTTTTTTTAATATCGAGGAATATTTCACTTTCTCTGGTCATAGGAGTAACAACATGAATTGGTGCATGAGGCAGAAATAATGCAGTGCGACTTGAGTTTCGCCACCAGCTGGAAGAGTGTGTCCTCTTTGGAGTCGAATGAGAAGCAGACTCACCGCTGCTCCCTCTCCCCTCAGACCGACCATCAGATGCAGGAAATCAGTCCAGTTAAAAAAATATATACAAAAATTAAATTATTATGCTCACTCAGCTGTGCCTCACAAGTAATACAACAAATTATCCATTACCAGTGTGATCATATACCTACTTAAAAAAATATATAATTTCAACATGGTCTGAGAACAACATTTGCAGGGCAATTCAAGCATAGCGAATATGCAGTGATGATGCCTACTGCACAAACCTCATTGCTACAGAACTATTTTTAATTGGTTAATGTTGCATAGGCATAATACCTTTTTTAAGTCATGTTTAAAAAATCTGAGTGGTAGATCTCAGCTTGCATTTCCACTCAGAAAATGATCTGGTCCTGTGTGGCTCAGTTGGTAGAGCATGGCACTTGCAACTGGTGGGGATTGTGGGTTCGATTCCCACGGGGGACTAATATGAACAAATATGAAAATATGCACTTACTACTGTAAGTCGCTCTAGATAAGAGCGTCTGCTAAATGACTAAAACGTAAACAAATTAAATAATAATCTTGACTCAGAAAAGGTTGGTGACCAATGCACTAAATGGATGGTGGAAACCATAAAGAACTTCACCTCAAATAAAGAGGGAAGAGACCAAATTCTAAGTAATAGGGCTTGATGTAAAACATGAAAAGAAACGACTTCATTTTTAGGCTATTTATGGTTCAATGCATTCCGCTTTATTTGTGTTTTGTCTCAACATAAAGTACTTATAATTAGTGTATGTAGGAGCATTAAAACAATACATTTGTATTATAACATGTGGATGCTTACCAAAACTATAGTTAATACTAATAATTAGCTAGCTATATTCTGCTGAATTTACATACACATGTTGATAAATTATATTCTTCCTGCTGCCGTTCCATCATCTTGTTCTGGATCTGGTCTGATCCAGTCTGATCTGGTCTGGACCAGTCTGGGCCGGTCTAAGCACAGCAAAGGCATTGCTGGTTTTTCTGGTTCTCTCTACAATACTAGGCCGATGTGAGACAATGTTTCATGGGCTGACGAACCTGAGATTGAGCCTAAAGTCACCATTCTCAGGTTGGACAGTCCTGGAAAGCACCGCTCCAGATATAGCCTTGGCGATGGATGGTGTACCTGGTCCAAAATGGAATCTAGAAACTGCCGTGAAGGTGGAGCATCTGGTCCAGTTGTATAAGGGAGAAAATATTTTCTGTCTACATTTTAATAATTTAGAATTACAGTAAATGTTTTGAGCTATTCAAATGAGACTGTAGATACTGTATGCACCATACAGTCCTTCACGGAGACACTAAGCTACTGACAGACAGACCAATACACAGGCAGACAGTACTATGGGTATATGTTTCTGTAACAGAGAGTCATTTGGTATTGGAGGAGAAAGGAGAGGTTGGAAGAGAGGCTCTGGGTTATTACGCATTAAAACCACTCAGAAGACAAATAACACTCGCCTGTTCAAGCCTAATGCACTCACTGGCTTAAACATCACAAACACAAGTCACTGTACCAAACCCTGAGCATGATGGGGGAGCAGTGCAAGTTCCATTTGTGTTTTATTAACACATACACACACATAGAAAATCACACTTACACACAAGCATACATAGCCTAATACACACCTGCATCAACACACAAAACACAGAAACAACACACACATCAAATACTCTATCCTCTTTGTCATATACAGGCTCTTTCCACCCTTCACACTATTCAGAAATATCTAGCTGTATAAATAATTTACTTTCTGGACCACTTAGGCAGTAGCCACCAAGACACAAACACCCTGCCAACTAACACATTAACGAAACTAACGACAATCATGAAAGTCCATTTGTTTGTTTCCCCCTCGGACTCTCCCCTTTTACCATTAGAACAAATGGAGAGAAAAAAGGTTAGCGTGCCAAGTCAAGCCTATAAGGCTTTAAGACTCTCCCTACTACCCTACTTACCCACATGGCAGACCATCTGACTCCTGGATCCCCAGACAGAGAGGAACCCCAGACAGCCCTTGCGATGGACAGCTAGACTACAGCTATAACCATCGACACAGACTTCACAAATCACTATGCCTCCTCATCTCAGAAATGTTTTAATCACTGTCTTTTCTTTTGAACTCTCGTCAGGTTAGAGTTTGACTGAAAAGACTAGAATGAAAGCAACAGTTGAAGACAGGAGAGTAGACTCACAGGTTAGCTAGGAGGTCTTAACAGAAACCCTGCTACTGCATTTGTGACCTCATCAGGGCCCTGCCCTGCCAGTTGGGACACGAAACACCCGCCACAAATACACACACACACACACGCACACACACGCACACACGTACCTCTCTTTCCTGTTTGTTACTGTTTCTGGTTGCAGTAAATGTTCCATGACATCTCAATATCGGGGGCCAGTAGATGCTGAATGTTCATAATATGCATACTAATCTGCAAATACTTACACTGGGAAATATTTCAACTAAATGACTGGTATGCATACATGTTTATTTTATTTGAATGTGGTGTGCAGAATCATTAAACCATTATGAAACAATGTTTTAAAAGCTGAGACCAAGCTTAATCATTTCAATGAATTTCATTCCAATAAATTCATTTCAATGTAAGCTACAATAAGTAAAAAAGCATTCCATTCCATAACCTCCATAAACGGAACAATTGTGCAATTAAAGGCCTATGCCGCCTTTAAAATGATCAAATAGTAACCTGATTATAAATAAAAGGGAATTTCTTAAAGCTCTTAATTTAACCTTTTACTGCAGTGGGCTGAATCAGGGTCACACAGAGTGTTTCTTGATGGTCTTAAACAAATCTACTTTGAAACAAAAATATACACCTCACACAGATGCTTATGGGCTTAAAAAAAGAAGACACCTGTACCATGTCAGAAACGGAGTTGAAATGTATTCCATTTTGAGTTTGCAACCCAATATTACGCTTTATAAAAATTAAAGAAGACTGAAATACAGTGTCTTCGGAAAGTATTCTGACCCTTTGACTTTTTCCACATTTTGTTACGTTACAGCCTTATTCTAAAATGGATTAAATAAATAAAAAATCCTCAGCAATCTACACACAATAACCCATAATGAAAAAGCGAAAACAGGATTTTTGATATTTTTGCAAATGTATTAAAAATAAAAACAGAAATACCTTATTTACATAAGTATTCAGACCCTTTGCTACGAGACTCGAAATTGAGCTCAGGTGCATCCTGTTTCCATTGATCATCCTTGAGATGTTTCTACAACTTGATTGGAGTCCAACTGTGGTAAATTCAATTGATTGGACATGATTTTGAAAGGCACACACCGGTCTATATAAGGTCCCACAGGTGACAGTGCATGTCAGAGCATAAACCAAGCCATTAGGTCGAAGGAATTGTCCGTAGAGCTCCGAGGTACAGATCTGGGGAAGGGTACCAAAACATTTGTGCAGCATTGAAGGTCCTCAAGAACATAGTGGCCTCCATCATTCCTAAATGGAAGAACTTTGGAACCACCAAGACTCTTCCTAGAGTTGGCCGCCTGGCCAAACTGAGCAATCGGGGGAGAAGGGCCTTGGTCAGGGAGGTGACCAAGAACCCGATGGTCACTCTGACAGAGCTCTAGAGTTTCTCTGTGGAGATGGGAGAACCTTCCAGAAGGACAACCATCTCTGCAGCACTCCACCAATCAGGCCTTTATGGTAGAGTGGCCAGACCGAAGCCACTCCTCAGTAAAAGGTACATGACAGCCCGCTTGGAGTTTGCCAAAAGGCACATAAAGACTCTCAAACCATGAGAAACAAGATTCTCTGGTCTGATGAAACCAAGACTGAACTCTTTGCCCTGAATGTCAAGCATCACGCTGGAGGAAACCTGGCACCATCCCTACAGTGAAGCATGGTGGTGGCATAATCATGCTGTGGGGATGTTTTTCAGCGTCAGGGACTGGGAGACTAGTCAGGATCGAGGCAAAGATGAACGGAGCAAAGTACAGAGAGATCCTTGATGAAAACCTGCTCCAGAGCGTTCAGGACCTCAGACTGGGGAGAAGGTTCACCTTCCAACAGGACAACGACCCCAAGCACATAGTCAAGACAACGCAGGAGTGGCTTCGGGAGAAGTCTCTGAATGTCCTTAAATGGCCCAGCCAGAGCCCGGACTTAAACCTGATCGAACAGCTCTGGAGAGACCTGAAAATAGCTGTGCAGCAACGCTCCCCATCCAACCTAACAGAGCTTGAGAGGATCTGCAGAGAAGAATGTGAGAAACTGCCCAAATACTGGTCTGCCAAGCTTGTAGCGTCATACCCATGAAGACTCGAGGCTGTAATCACTGCCAAAGGTGCTTCAACAAAGTACTGAGTAAAGGGTCTTAATACTTATGTAAATGTAATATTTCAGTTTTGTATTTTTAATACATTTGCAAAAAATTATACAAACCTGTTTTGCTTTGTTATTATGGGGTATTGTGTGTAGATTGATGAGGGAACAAAACAATTTCATCAATTTTAGAATAAGGCTGTAACCTAACAAAGTGGAAAAAGTCAAGGGGTCTGAATACTTTCCGAAGGTGTCCCTAGTTTTATCAATCTCTGAGTAATTAGGAAGAACACTCATCCCGGTTGTCCCCTACTACAATTTTACTCATAAGCAATTAGAAAAGTTTAAGGCTATAATTTGGTTAGAGAAATATGATGGTGCATCTAGTGGAAGAAGTTTAGAAGTTTGTTAGTGTTCAAATGTTTTGTGGTAGTTGAAGAAGTAAAAAAAAATTACTTGAGTGAAGTAGCAAAATATAGTCAAAGTTAAAGGTCAAGTAAGTTAGAATTTTGTCCACAAATGTACCCAAATGTCTATTATATGTTAATAGTTTATGATTAGTGAATGCCATAATTTATTTATTTTGTTAGATACTTCTCACTATTATCTGAAATCGTTTTTTTAAAAAGCCATTTAAGCTGTCACGCTAGCTGTTCGCTCCGAACAGATTCACAAATCATGGGATTTTTTTGTGCTATGCAGATGTTGTCTCCCTCCAATGCATGTGTTGCTAGGCAATACTTTGGATTGTGGGGCAATAAGATCATACTTTCATCACAAATTACTACACTCAGACTACCACCACAGAATAATTCAACTGTAATAATAGAGTACAGAAGACAACGAGGCATTGTTGAAATTTTAAATTAAAACGTTTCTTTTATCACAGGAATCTGGAAGAGAGCGGTATTTTCATGAAGTTTTTGTATTTATTATGGATCCCCATTAGCTGCTGCCAAGGCAGAAGCTACTCTTCCTGGGGTCCAGCAAAATGAAGGCAGTTCATACAATTTTAATACAATTAAAAACATTTAAAAGTAATCTCTGGGCTGGAGGGGGATAAGTGGGAAGAGGGACCCACTGGCCGGAGACAGGCACCCCTTCCCTCGGAGCACCTCTGCCCCCAGGGGGACACACAGTCATAGAGCATAACATACTATACATCTGACTTTCATTATTTAAAATGCCAATTATAGATTGTTTTTACCATAAATGCGTTCATTTACAAACACAGGCAACTATAGTTTAGACATTTTCGGTTGAATGAGAGTTGTGTAGCCTATTCAGTCCAGTCAGTATGTCCTTCTTTATTCCACACAAAGAATGTTTGAAATCAAAACAGCCTCTCTAGGGCTGTTATGGTGACTGTATTACCGCCACACCTGGAGTCAGGAGTCATGACCGCAGTCAAATTTCAAGTGATTGTTGAGTCATGGTAACTAGGCTTTTCCAAAACTGCTCTCTGATGCCGCTGATGGTCATTAGTAGCCTACAATCTAATAAAAAAACGTAATGAGAGCCCTGGCATTCAGAGTTTGAGTAGAATAGGATCACCTGTTTCGCAGCGAGAGCCAGCTCCTCATAGCTGGTTGATGCATGGAATGAAATAAGTGTTCCTATAAGCCCATGTTGGCAACATTGCTATATGCTATGCTATGCAATTGCATGAGAAAGAGTTTTGTTGGCCTCTATTAAAAAGAGGATGATCCCATCAGCTTTCTATAGGCAAGGCCTTCTATATTTATTTGTCAAGTTTCCTAATATTAAGCACATTGCTTCGCTTTACAACCGGAATAGCCTACCTGGCTGGCATGAAAATGAACTGTGGGAAGAGCGTCCTCCATTCGCTATTCAAGTGCATAGGTATGACGTCTTTTTTCCCTCTGCCCCTGTTCGGACAGGTATATGATAACGGCCCATTCTAAATCAAAACTAATTTCACACATATATTATTTAGTATATGTAACAACAAGATTAAATTGAGAATAGTCTGATGGGTGAGAATATTATCACTTGAGAATGATGCCCAGCATGTGCAGTCTAAGGCAAGAAACCTAACATGAATTTATTTGCGACTTTTTCTAATCATAGTCGCATGCATCGTATAGCCTAGCCCATTGGCCTATATGTCTTGATAAGGTTTGTATCACAACTAAAGTGGCCAAATAACTCTATGCATAGCCTATAGGCCTAGAACCCCTGGAACAGTACTGGAGAGCCCAGAGCCTACAGAGTCTAGTGAAACGTGTTCTTATAAGCCGAGTCATTGAAAGCAGAGTTTTGACTGGCCACAATTTAAAAGAGGATCCTAGCTTTCTCGTACTGCTATATTTATTGCTAAATTCTTAAAATTAAGCACATTAATCCACTTCACAACCAGTGTAGCTTACCTGGTAGTAGCATATTAAAAACATAACCACGGAAGCACTAGCACTTCCTCCATTTGCTGTTCGAGTGCAGGCTATACAGATTACTTTTGTTTTGTGGGCCATTCAAAAAATAAATAATCCACACATATAATAGTAGGCTATATTCAAAGACCAGATTAAATTGATAATACTCTGATGGGTGAGCATATTATCAAGTACTTGTCAAATTGTGAATGAGAGACTGATGAAGTATGTGCAGCCTGCACAAGAAACAGATCAGAGTGCATTCCTTTCATGTGACTTTTTTCAAATCATCATTAGTCACATCATACAGCCTTAGAATATATAAAGAAATCTAAACATATAGCCTAAGCTTTGTATGACAACTAAAGTTAAATAAATAACTCAAAATTAAGCATATAGGAGGACCTGTTTCAAATTATCACTTTGTTAACCGTTCAACACAGAATATTGTGATGGTCTAGGCAATATTAAATGGATTTATTCGACTTTTTAAAATGTAGATGTTCCAAAGGTCCACATCATACGCTTGTAGTCTATGAGTGGAAACCAGGAGATGCTAAACATGTTTACGTTAATTAACGCTCAATTACCGTGAGACCGCAGTTATTTGCATGACAGATACCGGCTGACAAAATTTCATGACCGCCACAGCCCTAGTCGTCTCCAATCCTACTTCTGTGTTTTAGTCTGGTTCTAGTGGGTGGCGAGCACAGAATTGCACATCAGCGCTGCAAGCTGGATGGGTGTTTACTACTGTGCAAGGCAGCCTACAGACCAGTACTAAAGGTCAACGATAACTACGTGTAGACAAACAGTGGTAGGTTAGTTTAGTGGGTTGGAGTGAGCTGTGTGGCATAAGTCTTATGTGCTCCCCCATTGTTATAATTTGAATGTTCTGAAAAGGTCAATGGCAGTTCATTCAACATTGAGAAGTTAGCTAAATTAGTTGATGCAGTTACTAAAACAACTGGTAGTAGATCATTCTGTTCTGATTCCAGATATAAATAGCAGAGAAGTAGACAAAGATGTAATACCCTCTACGTTTTTCTCTAAAGTGTTGGGAAAGTGCTATAAATGTCAGTTGTTTGTAGAAGTTGAGATGAGAAGTAGTTGAGGTGGTTACTGGAACAGCTGTCATTTTTGATTGGTAGAAGATACACTGAAAAAATATATAAACGCAACATGCAACAATTTCTAAGATTTTACTGAGTTTCAGTTCATATAAGGAAATCAACCAATTTAAATAAATAAATTAGGTCCTAATCTATGGATTTTTTATACTGGCCCCCCGTGGGAATCGAACCCACAACCCTGGCGTTGCAAACGCCATGCTCTACCAACTGCCGGCCATTCCCTCCCCTACCCTGGACGACGCTGGGAATGACTGGGAATACAGATATGCTTCTGTTGGTCACAGATACCATAAAAAAAAGTAGTGGGGTGGATCAGAAAACCAGTCAGTATCTGGTGTGACCACTTCATGCAGCGCGACACAACTCCTTTGCATAGAGTTGATCAGGCTGTTGATTGTGGCCTTTGGAATGTTGTCCCACTCCTTTTCAATGGCTGTGCGAAGTTGCTGATTCTTGGTGGGAACTGGAACACGCTGTCGTACACGTTGATCCAGAGCATCCCAAACATGCTCAATGGGTGACATGTCTGTTGAGTATGAATGCCATGGAAGAACTGGGACATTTCAGCTTCCAGGAATTGTGTAGAGATCCTTGCGACATGGGACTGTGCATTATCATGCTGAAACACGAGGTGATGGCGGCGGATGAATGGCACGACAATTGGCCTCAGGATCTCATCATGGTATCAATAAAATGCAATTGTGTTTGTTGTCCGTAGCTTATGCCTGCCCATACCATAACCCCACCACCACCATGGGGCACTCTGTTCACAACGTAGACATCAGCAAACACACGATACATCTGCCCGGTACAGTTGAAACCGGGATTCATCCATGAAGAGCACACTTCTCCAGCATGCCAGTGGCCATTGACGGTGACCATTTGCCCACTGAAGTCGGTTACAACGCCGAACTGCAGTCAGGTCAAGACCCTGGTGTGGACGACGAGCACACAGATGAGCTTTCCTGAGACGATTTCTGAAAGTTTGTGCAGAAATTTTTCAGTTGTGCAAACCCATAGCTTCATCAGTTACCCAGGTGGCAGGTCTCAGACAATGCCGTAGGTTAAGAAGCCAGATGTGGAAGTCCTGGGATGGTGTGGATACATGTGGTCTGCGGTTGTGAGGCCGGTTGGATGTACTTCTCTAAAACGATGTTGGAGGAGACTTATGGTAGAGAAATTAACATTAAATTCTCTGGCAACAGCTCTGGTGGACATTCCTGCAGTCAGCATGCCAATTGCACGCTCCCTCAAAACTTGAGACATCTGTGGCATTGTGTTTGTGACAAAACTTTTCCAGACTAGTCTGCATGTTTTAAAGTTTAAAGGTGTAAGTGGAGTACATTTCCAAAGAATAGCAATAATAATAAAAAGGTACAATAAGCCACACTAATTAAGCATGACAACAACAGTTGTAATGGTCTCAATATGATAGCCAGCATAGGCCTAGAATCCTACCCAGAAAGAAGAACCTTCATGAATAAAGTGCTGATGTTTCACCCAACCTGGTGTGAGAGGCGGTGCCCAGGGCAATAGAGGCGGCCACAAGTTCGAAGACTCACGCCGCGTTCAAAACAACTGGGAACTCTGAAAAATACGAAGTCATGACGTCAGTGATTTTCAGGTCGGAAAGTCGGCGCTCTAGAACCTTGTGAAAGTGACAAACTGACACGTTTTCATTTTAATCAAAAACTACTTTATATCGAAGGAGTGCTTTTGATTTGACGGCCTGCACATGCGCGGTTCAGCGCAAAATTAGCGTTTGATCCGATGACGTGTTAGATCTTAGCTAGCTAACATCGCCATGACATCACCTACAAGCATGATCATGGATTTATTTCAATTGGAGAAGCAGTTTCTGCTTATCTTCATACCGTATTATCTTTGACTAATTGCTCCGCGGGGCTTGTTGAGAGGGAGGAGCCACTCACAGGTAGGCTAGCAGGTAGATCAGGATGTGTGGGAATGAGAGTAGGCTAGGAAAGCCTTTCTGTATTATTGATGTTTGATTAAGAAGTTCTCCCGACCCATGTAAAACTGGGATATATGAGATATGCTGTGCGAGCTTATGTACAAAAGCCACTTCAATGTCATCAATGTCAAAAGTTTGGCCACCTGTCAAGTGTGCACGGCGTTGTAATTGCGATGGGAATCGCAGAGTTCCATGAGTGCCCTGTTAGGGTGAAGGAGGTCAAAGTAGGAAGGATCAAGGCTGTCAAGAAGGTCTCCTGAGCAGAGGCAGTGAAAATAGTAGAAGCAGCGAGTAGAGATGATGAAGCTATGGCAGTGGATGATGCCCAACAGTCTGTGGATGTCAGTCAGTTGAGAGATCCTGAAATACGAAGGTTGATTTTGTTGCGTTTATTGCGCAGGTGATTCATTGTACAGGACAAACTAACAGAAAGTCGAAGAAACTAGAAATCATTGTGAAAGCGGCTAAAAGGCTCTTGGATCTCCAGGATTTCACGGCTGAAACATTGCAGGGAATACTGTCTGAAGATGCTTCCCCCCCTCCCTGAGTACATTTTACTAATTGAAGAAGTACATTGACTTTTGTTTAGTTAAAAAAATATATATATATATCTGTATTTCTTTCCCTTATTTTTGTATTTCTTATTTTCGTTAAAGTATCTGTTTTTACCCCACCCAGTAGGTGGCGGCAATACACCTTTTTGGATGTAGCCCACCAATAAAACCTTGGAAGAAGAAGAAGAAGAAGCTAGTCTAAGGCCGTGTCTAGACTTGACAGTTCATGCAGCTTTAGTATTCTGATCATGGAAATCCGAACACGTCATGCATCTACCATGTCAACAGTGTGTCCGGATTCCCTTTTCCCGCTCTATATTGAAATGCCAGTATGCATTCTACAAACGGTGGTATCCACAAAATATGATAAAACACAACAACTACTAGCTAACTAGCCAGCTAACCTCTGTAGCTAGCCAGCAAGCTAGCAAGCAATGTTTAAAGGGATTGCAAACTGGTTAGCATAACTCTAGCCAAACAAAAAAATAATATTTTGTAAATATTATCTAGCTGGTTGGCATTTATGAAGCCAACAAAAACACATTCCTCACACACTAGGAACATATTTCCTCCAACATTATAATGAAAATGTGCCTCTTGGTCCCAAAACACACGTTTTCTGGAGACTTGTGGGAGGAGTGCTGATGAAGTCTCCCACTGTATGCGCTTTCAGTAGCCTAATTGCGTCCAGTCCAGACTGAGGAGAAATCTGCACACAATGCATCCCTGACCACTTCCTGAAGTGGTGAGCCAGATCTGAATACAATCAGACCACAAAGCGATTTTTGTGCATCTAGACGATCTTCGTATTCTGATAGCAGAAGTCACATGTAAGTGTCAAGTGTAGACACGACCTAAAAGCGCCAACTTTTAAAAAGTGATTGTAAAGTAATAAAACTAGTGCATGACCATTTAAACATCTGTGAGAAAATAACAGCTGAGTGCGTAAGAATCTGCTTAAAATCAAGGTTTGCGAACAGCGAACAAACTAGCCAACAGCCATCCCTTGACCGGAAATCCCAATGGGCACACACTGGTTGAATCAACGTTGTTTCATGTCATTTCAATGAAATTACATGGAATAGATGTTGAATTGACGTTTACGCCCAGTTGGTAACTTTTTTAATTTTATATAAAATTCCCATGCAACAGAAAGGTAAACAGCAGGACACAACACACCACCATGTAGGCTAAACGCCTGTATCTTTGTTGTGACTGGGTGTATTGATACACCATCCAAAGTGTAATTAATAACTTCACCATGCTCAAAGGGATATTAAATGGCTTTTTTATTTTAACCCATCTACCAATTGGTGCCCTTCTTTGCGAGGCATTGGAAAACCTCCCTGGTCTTTGTGGTTGAATCTCTTGGGTCCCCAAAATGAGGGGGTGCACGTAGCTGCCCAGTGGGGCGAAGAGCACATTCCTGAATTGTCCTCCAAAGGGCACACCCCTGAATCATTCAAATGTCCACTTCAAATGGGTCTGTCTGGGCTCATCCATCTCCTCATCGCTCCAGTCTGGGGGTGCGTCTGTACCAAAGTACCGGTCACCGAAATTTCCTTGGGACAAGACAACAGCATAGATTAGAGTTTGAAGCAGAGCACAGACAGGCGTGCGTGCGCACACACAAACAATGTCTCTCACCTATGCCGGGGATGATGTGGAAGAGGTTGTTGACCTTCTTGTCGACGGCGGTGGTGATGATTTGGACCTTAGGGAAGGCGTAGGCCACAGAATGAACCCCCATCTCAGCCATCAGCAGAGACACCAGCAAGATCTTATCCTCCTGGACATCATGATCCTGGACAGGACAAGACAGACAGGGTGACAGAGAAAGATGTCACCTTAATTATGACATAATTACCATTGTGCTATGACAGTAAATACCTGTAAATAGCACAGAGTAAAATAAAGTGTAACCCTAATGTGTTCACCCACCAGGAGGACTCGTACGGCCATCATGGCAGCAGCTCCTGTGGACACGGTGCAGTCCATCAGAATCACATGGTCCTCACCAATGTCCTTAGGCAGACGCAGGTAGTGCAGCTGAGAGGGAGGGACAGGGAGGAAAGAGGGGAGGAAGGACAGACAACAGGGCTATAACTATGGCCCAGAATTTATTCTGACCAGGTCCCATGGTCCTACTCAAGGCATGTGTGTTTTTCAGATCCATACCTCTGGTTCTCCTGTGTCCTGATTGGTCTGGATGAGGATCTTCCCGATGCGGACATCTTTACACACCGCTCGGAGAGCTGGCTCCATGGTCTCTCCCGCTCGAAGGATGGACACTCCTGTGATCTACGGAAAACCAGGAGAGATGGATTAACACACTGACTGACAACTGAGTACAGTAAATACATTTAAGAACAAGAACATGTACAAGATAGCAATACTATACTGTTCATTATGACAACACTGGCTGACAAATACACAGGATTGAGTTCACATCTAATAATAGATTAAAGATGTTATCAAAAGCTAGGTTTCCATCCAATTGGCGACAGATTTTCATGTGAATATTCAAAAATCTGCATTAAAAAAATATGCGCATTTTCACACCAGAGATGTGTTTCCATCAAATTGACTTGTTGCAGATAAAAGGCTGTGAGTGACGTAGTGCACATAAAAATATATTTTGCTATTAAATTCCCATGTACCGAATAAAAAATACAAGTTAAATTCCATCGCATTTTCAACTCTACTGATGGTTTTCTCACAATTAGTTTTGCGTTACATGGCGAGTGTGCCCACTCCGATATTGGCACATGCACTCTAGCCAACAGCATGCAGGTATCTGCTCGCTGTTGGCTAAAACGCGCGTACTGTATAGCCTACATTATGAGATTATTACGGACAAAAGAGCAAGATTATTTGTACTTGTCAAACAGCAGCCAAGCATTGATGATCATGTCACCCGAATAAGACCATCGATATTTATTGGAAAGGAGCATCAAGCTCATCACCTTGCACTTTAACCACCCTGTGAAGTTCATAACTTATTTCATCTGTAGCCTAATAAACTGCATGCTTTCCCAACGAGTTGTAGTAGGAGGACCACACGACATGTCATCGCGTGACTCCAAGTTTACTTCGATTTGATTGTTATTATATCAATATTTGCACATAAAAGCGTTTCCATCGACATTTCTCACATAGTCTAGCGTATTTTGTTGTGTCGACATTTGGCCTGTCATGACAATTTTTTTATCCGACGTACTTTACTCGCATAAAACGGTTGGATGGAAACCTGGTTATAGAGAGCTCATTTAAATTACAAAGAGATAGTATTTTCTGATCAGAGGGCACTAGATGACTGAACTGGAAACAAGTGAATGAGTAGGAGAAAGTTCGAGAGAGAGAGATGGATAGACAGACAGACAGACAGACAGACAGACAGACAGGAAGAGAAATAAAGAAAGCTGAACTAACCCTCTTCCCGTGGAAAGTTCTGCCTTCATAGTCCTCTCCCTGCGGTGTCTGAACTTTATGGCTCTGTGGAAAGAGAGAGAGAGAGAGAGAGAGAGGGGAGGATGAGCTCAGAGGTGTGTGTAAAGATCTGAAGACAACACACCCATGGTGCGTTTTCAGTTGGCCACAATAAACTACATCAGATTGATGGTCAGTGGTCAACTCAGTCAACAAAACACTTATTTACTCCAACACCTATAGCTCTAGTAGGTGGTACATACACACCATACTTTAGCACACTGTAGTTGCTGTGCGATTTAAGTTAGCTGGTGTGTTTGTGCAGTTGCTTTATGTGTGTGTCTTCTTGGTTTGTGAGAACTTTCCACTGCGGTGGATTGACAGTTTCCATGCTCCAGAGACCAGTCTCTCTCTTCTGCTCTCTCTCTCTTCTTTTTTTCTCTCTCTCACCATCTCTCAATCTTGACCTCTCATGCTGTCTTTCCATCTCTTACACTCTGTTTCCATCTTTTTAACTCTCTGTTTTTCAGTTATTACATTTTTCTCCCTCAATCTTTCAATCTCTTTCTAAATCAATCTAAATTCCAATATGCTTAATGGTATGAACATTTAGGTACTGTAGAACAAGGTTGCCAGAGCTCGCTCTCTCTCTCTCTCTCTCTCGCACACATACCTGTGAGGGGAGGAAGGAGAGAGCTCTTTCAATCAGCAGACGCATCAGCCTCTTGGAGTAGAAGATGAATTCATCCCTGCTCGTCTCTTTGTTTCTGGGCAGAGGAGATAGGACAGTTAGGGGTCAGACAGATATAAATAGACCCTATGGACCATGTAGTCACATCAACCCACATTGTGGAAGTGAATGCTACAGTATGTTTATGCATCTCTCTGACCTGCCTGTGTTATTATCTGACTATGTCAGTGAGTCGTTATATTGAATAGTACAGTAATGAGTAGTACCATTGATTATTACTGGTATCTTATGATGGTGGGCATGCCACTGACCTGGGGCATGTTAGTACAGTACCTGACTAGTAGTGGTGGGTAGTTATACATGAGTTATAGAGGTAGTAGTTATACAGTGTGTAGTGTGTATTGCAGTCATATACTATATATAGAGAGTTGGGCCAATGCGGTTTGTGTCTGAACGTTCTGAGAGCGCCCCTTTCTCCTTCATAGCTATGGGGTAATTAACGCTTCCGCATTGTGCTGTTTATTTCTGATCGTTTTCAAAACCTATGACGATGTGCAGTGAAAGCAGATATGTGATTTGTTGACACCACAACACAGTACCGACTTGGATAGATGTTATGTTGGTAAAATGTTGCTTGTTAACGGCGGCTCATTTCATAGGGAGTTGTCGGAGGCGGTCTCGCATTGTTACATCACCAACATGTTGAGAATAAAGGCGCTAACGTGGCGTCCGTTCTAAAACCTGGCCAAAATCTCGTAAAATATGGCTTTGGTGTACTGTACCTGATGATGGTGTGCATGCTACTGACCTGGGGCATTTAAGTGATAATGCCCAAGAAGCCGGTGTTTGTAGGATATATTGGCACTGGTGTTGTTAGGCCCAAGACAAAGTCGAGGGGAGGCAAACCGTGCCAATATATCCTCCAAACACCGACTTCAAGGGCATTATCACTTTTATACAACGGGTTACCAACATATTCAAATAATGATTGACATATTTTCATTAAAATATTTATTTTGATGCATTTATTCATACTATTTCATCCTTCCACAAGATATAGTCCAGACACAAATCTAGGGTTGCTACCCAAGCCGACTGGTCGTTCGTTCTATCAGTTTGCTTGCTAGAGACGCAACCCAGTCGTTCAGTCTTTTTGTTCTGTATCTATGGATGCGACCAAGTCGTTTGTTCTAAATGTTCCATTGCCATACTAGCTGGCAATGTTCTTATCCCTTGCTTGCTAGCTAGCCAACTACGGCTAATTTACAGTCACGTCAAAAAGTGCAGCCAGAATAACAGCAAAGTAGCCTCATTTGCATTTGTTTAAGCTGTTTTCTACAGACATTTATTTGGATACATCCATAACAATGAGCTAATGAGGCTCGATTTCGCCTGGCATAGAAAATGTGCTCACTCATCAGGACACTGTTGTTCAGAGGAGGTAGCCAACAGCACAGCTACAGTAACAATCACTTCAAACTGAAGCTGGAAAGACTGCAAACTAGCTGCACTTCGTTTCATTCAATGTACCTTTTTTTGTATATATCCATAAAAATGATGCCAGCTGATTCATGATTTCGACTGGCTGAGAAACGCTGTTTGCCTATCTGTCTCGTCCCAACACGTTCATTACTATGTGACAGCTGGAGATCGAATTTGAATATTGAAACAATGTTGCAAATGTCGGAGAGACAGACAGCCAGGTTTACGCAAATCTCCGCTGTTAAAAACGAAATGTTAGTCTAAAAGAAATGTGAGATAATGTCTAGATGCTTTTTATAGTGGAGATCAAGTTGATAAATTGCCTGGCTGGGCTGATGAGAAAGTGGATTGCGCAGTCAGATGGAACAGAGTAAATAGGCATTTTAACATCATAGATTTAGCCGGTGGTAACTTGTGGAAATAGATTTTAACCAATCAGCATTCAGGATTAGATCCACCCATTGTATAAATGAGTACAGTACCTGACTAGTAGTGGGTCATTCTACAGTAGTTCTAGAGCTAGTAGTTACAGTATACAGTGTGTAGTGTGTATTGTACCTGATGATGGTGTGCATGCCCCTGACCTGAGGTGTACTCTCCAGAACACTCAGGGTCTGGGGGAGAGGCTGGGCCTGGTGGGCGGAGGCAAGGGCTGCCCTGTAACCATAGCAACCAGGAGGAGAAATGGAGGAAGGACTTATCAGCACTGGAATCGGCGGTAGGTTGCATACATCCAGTCACAGGCTTGAAAAACACCAGCAAGCGCGCACACACAGACTTTTAAACAGTATCATCACACTGGTGTTAATATTGATTAGTGGGTAGGTAGGATTCTAGAAAACACACATTTAAAACACACCAGATTAAAATAGGAAGAGCAGAAAGATCCAGGTCAGTTAGCAGCACTGAACATCTACAGTAGTGTCTGCCATTATACAACAGCTTCAAGAGAACGTTTGATGATTCTTAGCTACTGTTTTGGTTCCAATTCAGTTAGATTCTACAGTGAGTGCTGAAAGAGTAATTAATTCAACACATTCAATGTGCAATAATTGAAACTGAAACTAGGCAGGAAACTTTGGATCAAATGTCCTTTGCTTACTAATGGTGGCCTAAGCACCCTGATTTTCTCTTAATTTTTCTCTTTGTGTTGTTATAATCCCATGTGATTCACACAAACACACACACACACACACACACATCAACGCAAAGAAAGCCCAACTTCTCAATTCAGATCCACACAGGCTGATTTAAAGAAAAATGAAGGTTACTATGCAGAGGGCTTAGCCCAGGCCTGGCCTGGTTTTTGGCTAGAATCTGACTTAAAAACATACAGCACAATGGGTTCTGGTCTTGCCAAAGATTAGAATTGAGGTCATGCAAGCTTTGAGTTGAGTGATATCACATTAAAACCCCACACTCTCAAGCTACATAAAACAAGCTGTGATACCGTTTCATAAAAAATTAAACTCCTGTTAGATAACGGAAAAAAAATGCAAACACAGATAAATCATATGCAAATCTGCTCACATATCCCAGCGAAGTTTCCTCTATGGAGAGAAGAGGGTTTGGACGAAACACAACGACACACAGTGACAGAGACAGAATGACAACGACGACAACAACAACAGAAAAAGGGAAGAAAATAAAAACAGACAAACAACATACGGTAAATAAAGAGATGGATAAAGGGATGATCATGTGATACAGTGCTGTGTGTGACAACTCAACACGCTGTGAGCAATCCTCACAATTCCTCAGACCAAGACACATTTTGCCATATAAAATTGCCAAATAATATTTTTGATCAATTTACAAATAATAGTTCAACCCGGTTAGTCTATTCAGTAACAAAGTCACTGTAATTCAGTCAGTGGTTGTGCCATTGTGTGTTATGTGTACACGTGGGCTGCTGTCACGCTGGTTGTGGCTGTTACACCTTCACTGTGTCTCTACACGTGGGCTGCTCTCACGCTGGTTGTGGCTGTCACACCTACACTGTGTCTCTACAATACAGAGGTACGACTCACAGCTCAACGGCCCCAATACATCCTGTGTCTAAAGAGATACCAAATGCACTTCCTCTCTCTCTCTCTCTCTCTACCACTCTGATATGCTGTGGCCGACATACTCAATGGAAAAACTCAGCCTTTTGTAGTAGATATAGAAAACTTTTGCTGCGGTTTGAGATGCGATTTGTGACAATAGCTCCTCTCTCTCTCTCTCTCTCTCTCTCTCTCTCTCTCTCTCTCTCTCTCTCTCTCTCTCTCTCTCTCTCTCTCTCTCTCTCTCTCTCTCTCTCTCTCTCTCTCTCTCTCTCTCTCTCTCTCTCTCTCTCTCTCTCTCTCTCTCTCTCTCTCTCTCTCTCTCAATTCAATTTTCTATTGAATTTTCAATTGAAGGGCTTTATTGTTATTGGCATGGGAAACGTATGTTAACATTGCCAAAGCAAGTGAAGTAGATAGTAAACAAAAGTGAAATAAACAATAAATATTAACAGTAAACATTACTCTCAGAAGTTCTCTCTCTCTCTCTCTCTCTCTCTCTCTTTCTCTCTCTCTGGGGCTGAGAGGTCAGTGAGGATGTCTCAGTAGATTATTTTTAGACACAGAATGCAGAGGGTGGGTGTGTGTGTGAGCCATCAAGTATTTAAGGTAGAGGAAAAAACAACATCCTCCAATCAACTGCCTGCTGCACATAGAACCGATAGAAGGGCATTCATCTTCACTCAACTGTCAAACACAGAACTGAAGTGTGGCGTGTCTGATGTCAAAGGGCAGATTGTCTCTCAAAGTTCTGCTCACTCATAGCTGTTTTTGTACTGTTTGCTTAATAGCGAATTAAGCATCACTCCACACATGCCAATTACTATTGATAATGCTATCTGTAATGGAATACTCTTTTCCCGTAGAGCCTGTTACATCATTCACTGTACTGTATCACTTGTCCATGTGCTCATTGACAAGGTGGGCTCCTAGTGTTGATACTGTGTAACAGCAACAGGCAGTTGGAGACAGGGAGGATGTTGATTTTGTGGCTTCGAAGTATAACTTGCCACTTCTGGGAACAGATAACGATATCTGACCCTGTATTAGTGATTTAGGGTACTAAATCGGTTGTGTGGTGGGGGGGGGTTCGGCGGTACAGTAAACAGTTGTGCTACTCTACCTGACGCTGAGCTCGCGCTGTGTGTGATGGAGGAATGAAGGGGGAGTAGAGTGGAGAGAGTGGTGCAGTGAGGTGGAGCAAGGCCAATAGTACCAATGTCAAATAGGTAACACCACAATAAGAACACATGCCTTCGTTGGTAATGAGGGATGGAAGCAATTCCATTTCAATTTGGTCAACTTTAGAAGATGAACTGAAAACTGCCATTTATTTCCAAGGAAGATTACATTTTCCAAATTCTTAAACTGGAATTTTATTTCAGGCACCTTAATTGTGATAGAAGTGACACACCAACCCTGCTAGCCATTAGTGCATGTGCCACAAGTCACATAGCAAAACATTAATTCACTCTATCCATCCTGACCTATTCACCTCATCTAACCTCTCATCAGTGACCTATTCAGGACGTTACAGAACAACCAGATAGAAATGGAGTATGTTGTGTAGAATAAAGAATCATACAGTATATTGCACCACATTGAATAAGCCTCTGGTCATGCTCAACATGTTTATACTTCATTTTGTGTAATCTTTCTCAAGAAATCATGCTATTAGAGAAAATGCTTTCTTGTTCCACTAGAGGGGGCAGTGGAGCTAGTATCAGTTCATAAACTGGTCCTGTCTGCTCTGGTTACATTTTAGTCATTTAGCAGACTCTCTTTTCCAGAGCGACTTACAGTTAGTGAGTGCATACATTATTATATATATATATTTTTATACTGCCCCCCCCGTGGGAATCAAACCCACAACCCTGGCGTTGCAAACGCCATGCTCTACCAACATCCCTGCCGGCCATTCCCTCCCCTACCCTGGACCAATTGTGCGCCGCCCCATGGGTCTCCCGGTCGCAGCCGCCTACAACAGAGCCTGGATTCGAACCAGGATCTCTAGTGGCACAGCTAGCACTGTGATGCAGTGCCTTAGACCACTGCGCCACTCGGGAGGCTAGGTTAGATGTAGAGCTGTCAAGCTGGAGGAGTATAAGGAGAGTGAAGGGAGGAACTCTTACCTCCTCTAGCTGGCTGTGGACGTGCTGTACGATCAGGTCTATGGCCACCATGTTGCCTCCTCCTTCCAGGATATGACACACACAGAAAGAGGAAGTGACATTAGACAGTGATGACATTATGTGTGTATATTATAATGGTTTAGGGGACTAAGTCAACTTTTCACTTTTCACTTAACGCCAATGCACGACTAAGTCAACATTTGATTTAAGTGGAAGTTCACCCCTAAAGGTCTAAGTCTGCGAGAGTATATGTATAAGCAAATGTATGTGTGTGTGTGTGTGTGTGTGAGAGAGCACATGGTCATACATTATTAAGTGTTCAGTGTGTTTGTGCTGGTTCCAAATCTTACCGCGTGGTACCACAATGTCAGCCAGTCGCATGGTGGGCTCAATGTACTGCTCAAAGGCGGGCTTCACAAACGTATTGTATTGTTTGATGATGCCCTCGATGTCCCGGCCACGCTCTGTGATGTCCCTCTGCAGCCGACGCACCAGACGGATGTCTGAGTCCGTGTCCACAAATATCTTCATGTCCAGCAGCTGTGGGGTGGAAAGAACACACACCATGAGAAACACACACACACGCATGCACGCACACACACACACACACACCATGAGAAACACACACCATGAGAAACACACACACACACGCATGCACGCACGCACACACACACCATGAGAAACACACACCATGAGAAACACACACACACACGCATGCACGCACGCACACACACACACACACACCATGAGAGAACACACACACCATGAGAGAACACACACACCATGAGAGAACACACACACCATGAGAGAACACACACACCATGAGAGAACACACACACACACACACACACACACACAAACACACACACACTATGAGAGAACACACACCATGTGAGAACACACACACCATGAGTAAGAAACACACACACCATGAGAAACACACACACCATGAGAAACACACAGACACGTGCACACACAACCTGCCCTTAATGCCATCAACGTGTCTTCCAGTCTTACCTGTAACAGCTCTTTATCTGCAAAGGCCATGATTCCCTCCAAGATGATAACACTGGCTCCATACACTGTTTTCTGAAAGGGATGAAACACACATACTGTAAGTCACCTGGCTGAATACAAACGCTGTGGGTTAAGTACGATTTTGACACTACCAGAAGTGCATGGTCGCCACCAAAACGTCTGCGTTGTTTTTGGTAACAATTCCACATTTCTCTAATGTCACAATCGGTCCCTGTGCCGTACGTGTCTGGTAATGTCTATCCGTAAAACGTGACTGAGACTCAGTTTTCTATCTTCCCCCATGCTAATGGTTAACAGGGTTAAACTTCTCATTGTTAGGGGATAACTGTAAAACATGTTAAGTCAAACGTGAATGGCTGCCACTGTGCATCTGGGATGGATTTGCAACTGCATGTCATAAAGTAACTCCGGATATGGAGATTAAAAGACTGTTGAGTAATCTAGCGACCAAGATCATATTGCAATAACCCTACGTCAACTCAAACTCTTTTATGGTACACACTGAGAGGGGCTGTGTGTGTTTTACACTGTGTTTCTACACGTGTGTGTGTGTGTGTGGGGGGGGGGCATTTCTGTTTGATTGTGTGTGTGCGTGTGTGTTCATCCGAGTGTGTCTTACCCACTCCTTCTGGCGTCCGTGTGTGGTAAAGTCATACACAGGGATCTTGACACTCTTGCCCAGTTTGAGTTTCCGCAGTGTGTGTGCCAGCAGGCCAAAGTCAAAGGCATCCGGGTGGTCAAAGTTGTAGTCATTACTGGCTGCCGTGACCTGCTGCTCACGAGTCAGAACCTAGACACAACATTGGACGGACATTAAAATAACAGTAAATCAGAGCCAAATTGCAAGCAGAACGTCATCCCTGAAATATCTGTGGATTTAGCATGAACATGATACTCTCTTGACCAGGACTTACACAGGACTTAGACATAGTCATGTGCACCTGAACGTGCATGTGCACACACACACCCCCTAGTGGAGTGCCTCTCAAATTAGCTTGACAAAATTTAGCTGGGACGGGAATGTTGTGACCATCCTGTGAGGAATGTTGTGACCCTCCTGTGAGGAATGTTGTGACCCTCCTGTGAGGACTGTGCCAGGAGGTGTGTGTGTGCACTGGACCGTAGGCAGCCCTTTAAAACTCCGGCCCTGGTATTTGGCCCTCTCCCACCCCCTCCTCTCGTGGTCCAATCATAAGCACTTTATAATTAACAGTGTCATAGAAATACAACCAGGTCAGTGCTACTCTAGAGTCAAGATGGGGCCTGGAAAGCCATAATGAGAGGTGTGATATCTCAGAGTGGATATCCATGGATATGGGACTGAGCAGGAGTTTTCCCAAATGAGACTAAGTTTTCCCAAATCACTGTTACCTGGTCAGTCATTTTTCAAATCTCCCTAATGGTTAAGGTTAAGATTTGGGGAAGGGTAAACTGAACCTAGATCTGTGATTTAATGGCAACTACCATTGCTGCTGATGTTATAAATGATAATGGTGTTTGGTTGTTAACTCACAGCTGGTATTTGGTATCTTAAAATGGCATTAGTTAAGATCCAAAGGGGGCTGGTAAAGGCAGTGACCTACAGTAAAGCTGGTAGAGCTGCAGTAAAGTCAGGCTGTCACTCTATTACGTAACACAAGAAGGGGAGGCTGATGACTATTTTAATGGTGGTTGTTTGGCCAATATCTCTCTCCTCTTGTCCTTACACTCGCTCGCCCACATTTAACTTATTTTATGTCCCCCCCCCTCTCATTTGACATCTGCCCTCTTATCCCCTCAGGGATCCTTCCATCTCTCTATCACTTTTCTCTCTTTAAAAGCCTGGTCACTCAGGGTAGAAAGATAGAGAGAGGGAGTAGAGAGAGAGAGAGACAGATAATGGGATTAAGTGGTATTAGAACACAGTAGACACATCTCCAGATCTCGTTCAGATTCTGGGGGGAGTGAGAGGAAAGCTGTCCTGTGCATGAGTGTTGTTGTGCTGTTATTGAGCAAGAGATGAATCTCTAGTATGTGACAGTCATTTGAACTGAAAGAGGTTCTAAAACTGGATAGGGCGGCCTCTAAAATGATTGTACATACTAAGCATACATGCACACACGGCTACACGCGTGCACAAATATATATGTGCAAGCACACACACACACCTTGTAGAAGGAGTCCATGCAGAGCAGGACCACCCAGGGGACATCCAGAGCCTCTATGATCTTCCTGGCTACAGTGGTCTTCCCTGAGGCACTGCCCCCACACAGACCTGCAGGACACACAGGGACACAATGGGAACTGGTGAGATGTGCGAGGTAGACAATGACCACTTATAAAACAGTCATTTACAATCTATCAGAACCAAGGACTTTTAAGTGGTCATTGTCTACCTCGCTCCTCTCACCAGTTCCCATTGTGTCCCTGTTTTAAATCATTATATTATTTTAGTGTGAATAGATTGTTGTTATATCCTTAGAGATTGAAAGTAGTGGTGTTAGGTTCAAGCTCTTTGTGTATGAGAAGAGTGTAATTATTTAGTGAACTGCAGTGGACTGTAGGAATGTGTACTCTCAATAACTCAAGGCCTCTCCTGACTGATAATTATTTAACCTTTATTTAACCAGGCTAGTCAGTTAAGAACACATTCTTATTTACAATGATGGCCTGGCAAGAGGCAAAAGGCCTCCTGTGGGGATGGGGTCTGGGATAAAAAAACAATAAACAATGTGTGACAAAATGGACAGCTCAGACAGAAGACACTGCAAACAGCACAAATACAACAGCAAACAAACAATGGCTGTGTGTGTGTGTGTGCAGGCATGAGTGTGGTGTGTGTGACGTAAAACAACATGCTTCCTTATATAAGGCAACGCAAACTAGTGACAACTAGAAACAACTACTTGTCTCAACAACCTGTTCATCTATTTGTCTTTTGAACTCCTCTAGGGACACCAGGTCTTGGAGTTTTAGGTTAGCTTCGAGGGAATTCCAAGACCAAGGGGCTGAGTCATGAAAGGACCTTTCTCCATGCTCGGTTCTAATTCTTCGGGACTCTTAGCATAAAACAAGATTGAGATCTGAGCTTGTATGTGCTTTCAATTCGAGCTAGAAGAGAGGATAGATAAAATGGCAATTTTCCTAAAAAAGATAAATAAGAATATACCAGTGTTGGAGCCTACGTGTTGCTAGTGATGTCCACCCGACAGCACTGTATGGATCACAATGGTGAGTTAGACGTCTCTGATTGGTGACAAAAACAAAGGGCTGCGTGATCCACAGATTCAAGAGCCTTCAGTGTAATAAATAGAATCACCATAGTCGAATACGGATAGAAAAGTACAAACAAATCAACTCCTTTCTGGCGCCAACTGAAAAACAAGCTTTGTGCCGGTAATAAAACCCAATACAGAGCTTGAGTTTCCTGACAAGGTTCTCTACATGGTTGGTGAAGCTCAACTTCTCATCCACCCAAACTCCCAGATATTTGTACATTTTGACTTGCTCTATAGAATGTCCTTCCAAGGTAGTAATTACATGGTTTTCAGAGTGTTTAATATTGGAAAATACCATGCATTTTGTTATAGAGGAAATCAGAACAAGCTTCAAATCGTACAGATTCGGTTGAATGATGTTAAAAGCTGTTTGAACTTTTTCAAAAGCCAAAGTCAAACTGCTGACACTTGAATAAAGAACAGTGTCATCCGCATAAAAATGTACATCAGCTGTCTCAATATAAAATAATAATAATATAATATGCCATTTAGCATACATTTTTACGTATGGGTGGTCCCGGAGATCGAACCCACTACCCTGGCATTACAAGCGCCATGCTCTACCAATTGAGCTACAGAGGACCAATGTTATGGATATAGATAATAAACAACAAGGGACCTAAAATGTATCCTTGAGGCACTCCCGAGCACAACTCTATGGTATCCGACTTACAACGATCTTCCTTAACACACTGGATAAAAATACATTTGACAGGTAGTTCACAAACCACTCAGAGCCTGTGGACAGTATGGTCCACAGTGTCAAACGCCTTTGACAAGTCTATGAATACAGATACACAATGCAGCTTCCTATCCAGGGTACAGTAAACATCATTCCAAATCTTCAAAGTTGCTGTGACAGTGCTGTGGCCACTCATACCACTCAAAATATTGTTTCCTGGAGGTAGGCCTTAAACTGCTTATTGACTAGGGACTCTAATACCTTTGACAGAATAGACAACTTAGATATGGGCCGATAGTTATTCTGTAGAGTGGGATCACCTCCTTTAAAAGAGTTAGGCCAAATGCTGATTTCCACAACCTGGGGATTCCATTACATTCTAGGGTGAGGTTAAAGGGGGAGCAATGATGTCTGCAGCTAATTGTAGTAGGCGGGGGTATAGATCATCAGGGCCAGGGGATCTTTTGACATCAATTGCTTTCAGGGCTCTACGGACCTCTGAGACAGAAAAGGGCAAGAAGGATAACCAGGAGAAGGAGTGCTCGGGAGTGTCTGTTAATTTCCCAGGGGGCTCATGTTGACCTTTAACCCTATCAAATAATCCACCTGCATCAAGAAAATGTTGATTAAAAGAGTTCAGAATAGAGGTTCTCTCAGTTACCACCTTTGAGCCAACCAGTTGTCTAGGGAGCTGTTCATAATTTTTGCACTCTAAACTTTTCACTACTTGCCAAAATGTAGAAAGATTATTCAGATTATCAGCAGTAGATTTGAGGTAGTGGTCTGCTTTCGGGTCATAGCAACATCCTGATTCCGAAGGCATTTAAAAGCCATCAAATCATCAGCTGAATCAGACCTTCTTGCTTTAGCCCACACAGCATTCCGTTTCCATTTGATTTCAGCTAGTTCATCTGAGAACCAAGGGTTGTCTCTGTCCTTAATTCTGTATTGTTTGAAATGGGCATGCTTGTTGCATACATCCTGGAATGCTTTGTGGAAGTAAGAAACCCCCCCCCCCCCAAAAAAAAAAAAAAGAAAAGGTGTGTCAAACAGTGGTGGGAAAAGTACCCAAGTATCATACTTGAGTAAAAGTAAATATACCTTAATAGAAAATGACTCAAGTAAAAGTGAAAGTCACCCAGTAAAATACTACTTGAATAAAAGTCTAAAAGTATTTGGTTTTAAATATACTTAAGTATCAAAAGTAAAAGTGTACATCATTTCAAATTCCTTATATTTAGCAAACCAGAAGGCACAATTTGCGTTTTTTTTATTTACAAATAGCCAAGGGCATACTCCAACACTCAGACATAATTTACAAACGAAGCATTTGTGTTTAGTGAGTCCGCCAGGTCAGAGGCAGTAGAGATGACCAGGGATGTTCTCTTGATAAGTGTGTAAATTGGAACATTTTCCTGTCCTGCTAAGCATTCAAAATGTAACGAGTACTTTTGGGTGTCAGGGGAAATGTATGGAGTAAGAAGTACATTATTTTCATTAGGAATGTAGTGAAGTAAAAGTAAAAGTAGTCAAAAATATAAATAATAAAGTAAAGTACAGATACCCCAAAAAACTACTTTTTACTTAAGTACTTTACCCTGCTGCTGGTCTTAACCCTGTGACGTTCACCATGTCATGTGTGTCTTAGAGGGGTTGGGAAGCAGAAGACACTTCATTTTCGTACTGTGATGTCACGAGAGGCTGTGTCCTGGAGGGACGTTACATCCCCCTGAGGTGGCTGCAAACCCAGACAGCTATGGCTCCATCTGCTGGTATGGTCGGGAACTCCACCCCTCTATGGCCAATCTTCCCACGCAGCTGAAACAAATGAGGAGCTGATGAGCTGAAGGTTTGGGAAGGGAAGAGACACACTGAGGGAGTGTGTGGGGGGTGAAGGGACACAGTCTCCAACCTGGGCTCTCTGGAGGACAAGAGTGCTGCACGTCCACTTCCATGAGGAATATAAGGATTTGGAGATACTTACCTTTGGGAAATACTCACCTTTGGATATATGCACCTGTGGAAATACGTGAGAGACATTTGGAAGGACTTTTTGCTGGGTTGGCCACTAGCTGCAACGTGGACTACAGTAAGGCTGGGGAAAAGTTATCTGAGCGAGTGAGAATTATGATTTTGGATGTGGAAGAGACATCCCTGAACTGTTAACCCTTAAAGAGCCACAAGAGAACAGAATTTTGTTATATTTTCGTTAATTTCCCAAGACCTATAATAAAATCCTTGTTTTGGTTGAACCTGGTCTCCTTGCACTACTTGAGCAATCCCGCTGAAAGCTGTGTAGCCTCTCGTGACATCACAGATGGTGGAGAATACGGGCACGCTCAAGCGTTAATAGTGCATGTCAGAGGAGGATACCGAAGGTTTGATCACCCAGTTTTCCAAGTTGGCCGTAGGCTCCCCGCCGACTGAAATGGAGGACATATTGAAAGCCCTTGTTGCTGGCCAGCAAGCCCAGATGCAAGTAAACGTGGCTCTCTTGGAGGAGCAAAAGAAAGCCAACCTTCTGAAGGCAGAGGAATTGCAGTTGCAGAGACAGAGGGTGGTCCAAAATACCCGCCCAATAAAGGCAAGTGACTTTATATCTAAGATGGGAGCTACCGATGACATTGAGGCATACCTGCATGCATTTGAGGCCACGGCCACTAGGGAAGCCTGGCCCAAGCAACAGTGGGTTGGTCTGTTAGCCCCCTTTCTAACCGGGGAATCGCTGAATGCTGTCCGGGACCTGGGCCCTGACCAGGTTACTGACTATGATGCCCTGAAGTCTGAGATCCTCAGCAGATATGGACTCACAAAGTTTGGTATGGCCCAGCGCTTTCACAGTTGGACCTTCCAACCAGACCAACCTCCTCGGGCGCAGATGCATGAACTTGTCCGAATCGCAAGGAAATGGCTGGATCCGCAGAGGAATACAGCAGCGGCGGTGGTGGAGGCCGTTGTGGTGGATCGTTACCTCACGCGCCCTGCCTTATGAGGCAAAACGGTTCATCAGTCAACAGGCCTTGACCACGGCTGATCTGACCGTGGAAGCTGTGGAAAAGTACCAGGCCACAGCGGAGATGCTGAATGCTTCCCGAAAAGACCCCAGGAGGGCGGCCCCACCACAAATGGGAAGAACCCGTCCAAAGGACTCCCAAGGTCTCGAACCCAGCCACGTCAGGACTTATCCCGGCTCCAGGGGGAGCCAGAAACCAGGCGGGTCCAAGAAGAGTACACCAGGAGGGGGAAACTCGACAGTGTTACCGGTGTGGGGAGATGGGACATATCTCCTGGCAGTGTGGGAAACCAGCCGATGAACCTATGCCCACTGCGGAGTCCTCCAGCTCAGCACCCACACAGCGTTTTGCCTCGCTCTTGGGAGTCGTAGATGGCGGCCCAGATCGACCCCCCACCTGCCCGGTAACTGTGAATCACCATGATGTGGAGGCCTTACTGGATTCTGGTAGCCGGGCCACCCTGGTGCGTAAGGATTTGGTGGGCCCCACGTGTCTGACCCCGGGGAAAGTCCTCCCAGTTTCCTGTGTCCATGGGGACACCAGAGAATACCCCATTACTGAACTTACAATGACCAGCACACGGGGAACCATACACACGACGGCGGGGGTGGTTGATTCCCCTCCCCGTCCCTGTCCCTAATTGGACGAGACTGCCCAGCCTTTTACCCACTCTGGAGAGAGTCTCAGGAGAGGATAACCCGAGTACCTCGGAAACGGAGAGGCAAGACTCATCCTGGGAAGGCTCCGGTGCAATCCTCCGAGTTACTCACTCCCGCCCGGGCTCTGATAGGGATGGCAGGTGCCCAGACCGACACAGAGACGGAGCTACAGAATCTGGACAAAGAACTGTCTGGTCTGAAGGGGACCGCTGAGAGGTATCGTTTGTTAAAGCAACAGTTAGACATGAAGACAGAAGAGTTAGATATCCTCCAGGCTAAACTCCAACAGAGCTCCTTCCATAAGCAACAGGAGGAGCTGGAGAGGCTGCGCAGGACCATCGAGGAGTGTGAGGAGACCCTGCGCAGTAGTAAGGAGGTCCAGAAGAAGGCAGAGGAGAAGTACAAGGTGTTGGAGAACAAGATGAAGAATGCGGAGGCAGAGAGAGAGAAGGAACTGAAAGCTGCTCAACAGAAGCTAAACTCTGCTAAAACCAAGGCTGATGCGTTCAGTAAGAAACTCAAGGAGAGACAACAGGAGGCTGAGTCCCTGGTCCTAGAGGTGGAGGAGTTGAAGAGAGAGCAGGCTGGCAAGCACCACGGCAATGCGGACGCCCTCTCCCGGCGTGATGCCTTCTTCGCTGCCTTTACCCCGACGAGGACGTCGGTCCCGAGGAGGGGATGTGTGATGTCACGAGAGGCTGTGTCCTGGAGGGACGTTACATCCCCCTGAGGTGGCTGCAAACCCAGACAGCTATGGCTCCATCTGCTGGTATGGTCGGGAACTCCACCCCTCTATGGCCAATCTTCCCACGCAGCTGAAACAAATGAGGAGCTGATGAGCTGAAGGTTTGGGAAGGGAAGAGACACACTGAGGGAGTGTGTGGGGGGTGAAGGGACACAGTCTCCAACCTGGGCTCTCTGGAGGACAAGAGTGCTGCACGTCCACTTCCATGAGGAATATAAGGATTTGGAGATACTTACCTTTGGGAAATACTCACCTTTGGATATATGCACCTGTGGAAATACGTGAGAGACATTTGGAAGGACTTTTTGCTGGGTTGGCCACTAGCTGCAACGTGGACTACAGTAAGGCTGGGGAAAAGTTATCTGAGCGAGTGAGAATTATGATTTTGGATGTGGAAGAGACATCCCTGAACTGTTAACCCTTAAAGAGCCACAAGAGAACAGAATTTTGTTATATTTTCGTTAATTTCCCAAGACCTATAATAAAATCCTTGTTTTGGTTGAACCTGGTCTCCTTGCACTACTTGAGCAATCCCGCTGAAAGCTGTGTAGCCTCTCGTGACGTCACAGTACATAAAAACAGACAACAAAGCATTATTTTACTAACTCCTGAGGGTTCCTACCGATAACAAAGGCATCTTTGGACTGGGTTCCATGCTCGTTGTACCAAGGTGGGCGGCCGGCTGTGTAGATGGTCCGTTTAGAGGTCCGCAGCAGGGGCGGTTCTGACTTGCATTGGCTGGTGGTCCGTTTCCGTGGTGCCAGCCCAGAGCTGACGGATGGAAGAAGCCTGTCCAGGGAACTGTCTCCACCCCCGCTGAAACACAGGAAATCAGACAGAAGAGCAACATATGTAAATTCCTTTGTTTCACTGACTCTTTAAATTTCAGCGGTATGAAAAAAACTGACAGGCTTCTGTGGTGGACTATCCCGGTAAACCACACAGGCAGGTGAGACAGCATACTACAAACATTACTCATCTGATGTGACTCAGTCTCACTGACAATGGCAACACATCTATGTATATCCTGCTACATTGATTAACACAGAGTACTGACAGTCAGTAGGCATTGGCAATCAATGATCGCCTGTTGCTTTTGATGATGGACCCGTGATCAGTGCTTTGTCTACACCAATTATTTAGCCTGAGCTTCCTATAAGAACCACTGAATGAATATGTCAATCACGATAGAATTATGAGTCAATCCCCACCCCTTTTTCTCACTTCATTTCTTTCCCTATTCTAAATAACTTTCTCAAGGGTAAGCAAACTTCACAGTTACCACATATGTAAGACATTGACATTGACTTGTTTGAAAGGTGGCATCCTATGACGGTGCCACGTTGAAGGTCACTGAGCTCTTCAGTAAGGCCATTCTACTGCCAATGTTTGTCTATGGAGATTGCATGGCTGTTTGCTTGATTTTATACCTCTCAGCAACGGGTGTGGCTGAAATAGCCAAATCCACTAATTTGAAGGGGTGTCCACATACTTTTGAATATATAGTGTATTTATGGTATGTATTTATGATATGTTACGAATTCCAATTTGTTGTGGCTAACGTTAGCTATGTGGCTAACGGTAACGTTAGCTAGCTGGCTAACGTTAGCTAGGCTAGGGGTTAGGGTTAAGGTTAGGAGTTAGGTTAAAAGGTTAGGGTTAGGGGAAGGGTTAGCTAACATGCGAAGTAGTTGCAATGTAGCTAAAAAGTAGTATGTAGTTGAAAAGTTGCTAATTAGCTAACATTTTCTATGATGAGATTTGAACCTTTGGGTTCCTAGACGTTTGCGTTATACGGCTACCCTTCCATCCTGACCAACCACCCTCATTTTGTTTTTGCTTTAAGTAACCTTATATATAACCATAACAAATTTAACATACCGTACTAATTTTAGTGTCCCGGATTTACATTTACTATGTTACGTCTAGTCTATGAGGCCAGGCTGAGCTAGCTAACAACCTGGTAACTTGACAGTAAGTCTAGGAACATTTGATTGGCACAGGAACAAAGGAAAAGAGTCTGCTACTCATGAGATGTGCTTCAAAGGTAGGGTTCATATAGGCCTAATGTAAGCCTAAACTATCAAAAATCAATCTCTTTCTGGTTGGTGCCTAATGTTTTTAAAGTTGGAAGCAGTGTGTATGTGTTTGTGGGAGAGAGAGAGTGGTGTGTGTGTGTTTATGAGGGAGACCGAGAGAGTGTGTGAGCGAGGGAGAGTGTGTGTATCTGTGTGTTAACTTAAGTTGTTAACTCATGTAGTGTTTTCCCCTTATTGCCACAATTACATGCAGATCATTATGCATGTATATTCCTTCCTCCCATTCTTCTAGCCAAATCACAGGTAGGCCTATGAAAATATGAGCAAATCAGCCATTCTATGCAGTATTCTATTATACAGTGTGGAGTTCAATATGTGTTGCGTTGATGTGAATATCAGTGACAGGTTTTTTGTGTAGCACGTGATTAACATTTAGAAAACGGATGTCGGGGGGACGGGGCGAACAGGATGCTAGGCCACTCAGAATCCCCCTAATCTAGCCTAATAAACATGGCTTGGATCTTGCAAGATGAGCTCTCCTAGCAGACCCATCTTTGACAGAGGGTGCATTAGTAAACCTGGAAATATACATTTGCATGCACATAATGGCTATTCAAAACCAACACCGACAGCCAAATCCCAACTAGCTTTCACAGTCTCACTTCAGAATTAGACGTTCATCCATGTTTCCCAAACATCAAATTTCGAAGTTGTTTTAAACGTCACAAGTGTTTAAGGTTAAGTTTAGGCATTAACTCCGAAATCTTAAGGTTAGGCATTAATGGTTAAGGTAAGGGTTAAGGTTTGGCATAGGCTTAAAACAAAAATCCCCAAAACAACTTTCTATTGCTGGATTTGAACTTGCAACCTTTGGAATCAGATGCTTACACCCATCCACCATCCCCGTCCACAACACCCTGGCTAAACCGAAATCTACTTGAAGGTAACAGCGTTCACTGTTGCCCCTAGTGTCTGGTTTCCAACGTCCTCCCGACGGATTACCAGCACGTGTACTCAGAACATGCACTGACCATCTGGCAAGTGTCTTCACTGACATTTTCAACCTCTCCCTGAACCAGTTTGTAATACCTACATGTTTCAAGCAGACCACCATAGTCCCTGTGCACAAGAACGCCAAGGTAACCTGTCTAAATGCCCCGTAGCACTCACATCTGTAGCCATGAAATGCTTTGAAAGGCTGTTCATGGCTCACATCAACACCATCCTCCCATGATGGAATGGACCCCAACCCTATACCCTAGACACCCACCTGAGTGATCCATACACTAAGGAGAAGTCCTTATCTGTTTTATAGGCCTACTGCAAGTAGCCTATACGCAGCCAAGACAGAAAGATAAATGCGGTCAGAGACCCACTAAAGCAGCACTGCCCCCTCAAGATTCTGAGCCTGCCTGGCAGGCTTGGTCTTACAAAGCCAAAGCCCCCGGATGGGTGAGCATAATATACAAGGAATTTCTCAGAGCTACTAATGAGAACCTTGACGACCTTGTACCTTGCCTGTGGGAATTCCGGTGGTGTTGCCAGCACTGCCCCACCCAAGGTAGTGGCAGTGCTGGCAACACTAGATGCAGTAACCCGTGGGGAGGGGGTCACACTCTAACAATCAGATAGGGGGCAAATTATTGTGGGCCAGGTGGCACATAATAATCAAATGTCTGACTGCACAGAGATGCTTGGGAAAATGGTCACAACGGGGGACCAGTGTGTGTGTGTTTCAGGGTAAGGGGGTGTATCTGTGCTCCATCAGCTAGGACTTGACATTGGTTAATTAAATCTTCCCATCCTCTCAAACAGCTACAACTGTATATGCATTCGCACATCAAGTCCTTTCCTTGAGTTGGGCTCGGTGATGGAACAACTGTTGAACATCTGAGCTTGTGGTTGTTGTGGGGGAAGGGTGGGGAATGTGTATGTGTGTGTGTGTGTGTGTGTGTGTGTGTGTGTGTGTGTGTGTGTGTGTGTGTATCTATCCCACATATGTTGCTATGGAGTAATGATGTTAAGGACAATATAGGATGAATCACAATAATTGTTTGCCAACATATTAATTGCTTGCCAAAAATGAAATTGTTGTAATGCCAATCCTGGATATAGGTAAAAATCCTTAGCATGAACTGCTTACATTATTACCCATATTATTTGTTTAATTGTGGAAATAAATTAAGACTGCAAGATTTGTTTATATATTTTAAATAACTGTATATAATGCAATCGAGGTGAGGGCGTTGGAAATGCTTTTGCCGGTTGATCTCTCAAAGGCCCAAGAATCCAGGGGGACAGGGGTGGTCTGCCAGTCACTTGGACGACAAACCAATATGGGATGGGGGGAGGTTTTAGCGGGTGGAATAGTGGAAAACAGTTGGAGGTTTACCTAGTAGAAATGCAAATATCGAGGTATAGCTAGCTACATGGACACTCAATCATTATGGTACTTTTTAATGGTAAGTTTACAAACATATAGTATGAAAAATGTATGCACTCACTAACTGTAAGTCGCTCTGGATAAGAGCCTCTGCTAAATGACTAAAATGTAATATAGTACCAGTCAAAAGTTTGCACACACCTACTCATTCCAGGGTTTTTCTTTATTTTTTTTACTATTTTCTACATTGTAGAATCATAGTGAAGACATCAAAACTATGAAATAACACATATGGAATCATGTAGGAACCAAAAAAGTGTAAAACAAATCAAAATATATTTTATATTTGAGATTCTTCAAAGTAGCCACCCTTTGCCTTGATGACAGCTTTGCACACTCTTGGCATTCGCTCAACCAGCTTCATGAGGTAGTCACCTGGAATGCATTTCAATTAACAGGAGTGCCTTTTTAAAAGTTAATTTGTGGACTTTCTTTCTTTCTTAATGAGCTTGAGCAAATCAGTTGTGTTATGACAAGGTAGGGTTGGTAGTCACCTGGAATGTCTTGGAGGAGTTCCTACATATGCTGGGCACTTGTTGGCTGCTTTTCCTTCACTCTGCGGTCCAACTCATCCCAAACTATCTAAATTGGGTTGCGGTTGGGTGATTGTGGAGGCCAGGTCATCTGATGCAGCACTCCATCACTCTCCTTGGTCAAATAGCCCTTACACAGCCTGGAGGTGTGTTTTGGGTCATTGTCCTGTTGAAAAACAAATGATAGTCCGACTGAGTGCAAACCAGATGGGATGGCGCATCGCTGCAGAATGCTGTGGTAGCCATGCTGGTTAAGTGTGCCTTGAATTCGAAATAAATCACAGACGGTGTCACCAGCAAAGCACCCCCACACCATCACACCTCCTCCTCTATGCTTCATGGTGGGAACCACACATGTGGAGATCATCTGTTCACCTACTTTGCGTCTCACAAAGACACTGTGGTTGGAACCAAAAATCTCTAATTTGGACTCATTAGACCAAAGGACAGATTTCCACCGGTCTAATGTCAATTTCTCATGTTTCTTGGCCCAAGGAAGTCTCTTCTTATTATTGATGTCCTTTAGTAGTGGTTTCTTTGCAGCAATTCCACCATGAAGGCCTGATTCACGCAGTTTCCTCTGAACAGTTGATGTTGAGATGTGTCTGTTACTTGAACTCTTGTGAAGCATTTATTTGGGCTGCAATCTGAGGTGCAGTTAATTGCCGATTTCTGAGGCTGGTAACTCTAATGAAGTTATTCTCTGTAGCAGAGGTAACTCTGGGTCTTCCTTTCCTGTTGCGGTCCTCATGGGAGCCAGTTTCATCATAGCGCTTGATGGTTTTTGCGACTGCACTTGAAGAAACGTTCAAAGTTTCAAATGTCTTAAAGTAATGATGGACTGCAGTTTCTCTTTGCTTATTTCAGCTGTTCTTGTCATAATATGGACTTGGTCTTTTACCAAATAGGGCTATCTTCTGTATACCAACCATACCTTGTCACAACACAACTGATTGGCTCAAACGCATTCATAAATAAATAAATTCCACAAATTAACTTTTAACAAGGCACACTTGTTTAATTGAAATGCATTCCAGGTGACTACCTCAGAGAGAGAATGCCAAGAGTGTGCAACGCTGTCATCAAGCCAAAGGGTGGCTAATTTGAAGTATCTCAAATTAAAAATATATTTTGATTTGTTTAAAAAAAAGGGTTACTACATGATTCCATATGTGTTATTTCATAGTTTTGATGTCTTCACTATTATTCTACAACGTAGAAATGTGTTAAAAAAAAAACCCTGGAAGGAATAGGTGTGTCCAAACTTTTGTCTGGTACTGTATATTATGATAAATATAACTGAAACTTGTATCTCATTATGGTAAATGGTGAAATAAGTATAGCCAGCTATAATTGTAATGGCTTAGCAAATAAGAAAAGACGATCAGTATTTAGTGATCACAATATAGTAGCCATATCTAGGAAAACCAAAGTTCCAAAGGCTGGGCCTAATATTGTGTATAAGAGGTCATACAATACGTTTTGTAGTGATTCCTATGTTGTTGATGTAAAGAATATATGTTGGTCCGTGGTGTGTAATGAGGAGCAAACAGACACTGCACTTGACACATTTATGAAATGCTTATTCCAATTACAAATAAGCATGCACCCATTAAGAAAATGACTGTAAAAACTGTTAAATCCCTGTGGATTGATGAGGAATTTAACAATTGTATGGTTGAGAGGGATGAGGCAAAGGAACGGAAAATAAGTCTGGCTGCACAACCGATTGGCAAACGTATTGTAAATTGAGAAATCATGTGACTAAACTGAATAAAAAGAAGAAGAAACAACACTACGAAACAAGGATAAATGACATAAAGAATTATAGTAAAAGCTTTGGAGCACCTTAAATGAAATCTTGGGAAAAAAGGCAAACTCAGCTCCATCATTCATTGAGTCAGATGGCTCATTCATCATAAAACCAACTGATATTGCCAACTACTTTAATAATTTTTGGATTGGCAAGATAAGCAAATTTAGGCATGACATGCCAGCAACAATTGCTGACACTACACATCCAAGTATATCTGACCAAATTATGAAAGACAAGCATTGTCATTTTGAATTCCGTAAAGTGAGTGTGGAAGAGGTGAACAAATTATTGTTGTCTATTAACAATGACAAGCCACTGGGGTCTGACAATTTGGATGGAACATTGCTGAGGATAATAGCGGACAATATTGCCACTCCTATTTGAATATTTTCAATTTAAGCCTACTAGAATGTGTGTGCCCCCAGGCTTGGAGGGAAGCAAAAGTCATTCCGCTACCTAAAAGCCCCCTTTACTGGCTCAAACAGCCGACCAATTAGCATGTTACCAACCCTTAGTAAACTATTGGAAAAAATTGTGTTTGACCAGATACAATGCTATTTTACTGTAAACAAATTGACAACAAACTTTCAGCATGCTTATAGAGAAGGACATTCAACAAGCACAGCACTTACAAATTACTGATGATTGGCTGAGAGAAATTAATGATAAAAAGATTGTGGGGGCTGTTTTGTTAGACTTCAGTGTGGCTTTTGACATTATCGATCATAGTCTGCTGCTGGAAACACTTATGTGTTATGGCTTTACACCCCCTACTATAATGTGGATAAAGAGTTACTTGTCTAACAGAACACAGAGGGTGTTCTTTAATGGAAGCCTCTCAAACATAATCCAGGTAGAATCAGGAATTCCCCAGGGCAGCTGTCTAGGCCCCTTTTTTCCATCTTTACTAACAACATGCCACTGGCTTTGAGTAAAGCCAGTGTGTCTATGTATGCGGATGACTCAACACTATTCACGTCAGCTACTACAGCAACTGAAATAACTGTAACACTTAACAAAGAGTTACAGTTAGTTTTGGAATGGGTGGCAAGGAATAAGTTAGTCCTGAATATTTCCAAAACTAAAAGCATTGTATTTGGGTCAAATCATTCACTAAACCCTAAACCTCAACTACATCTCGTAATGAATGATGTGGAAATTGAGCAAGTTGAGGTGACTAAACTGCTTGGAGTCAAAGCATATTGATACAACAGTAGCTAAGATGGGGAGAAGTCTGTCCATAATTAAGCGCTGCTCTGCCTTCTTAACAACACTATCAACAAGGCAAGTTCTACAGGCCCTAGTTTTGTCGCACCTAGACTACTGTTCAGTAGTGTGGTCAGGTGACACAAAGAGGGACTTGGGAAAATTGCAGTTGGCTCAGAACAGGGCAGCACAGATGGCCCTTAAAAGTACACAGAGAGCTAACATTGATGACATGCATGTCAGTCTCTCCTGGCTCATAGTGGAAGAGAGATTGACTTCATCACTGCTTGTTTTTGTGAGAGGTGTCTACGAGCTGAATGTACCGAGCTGTCTGTTTGGAATACTGGCACACAGCTCGGACACCCATGCATACCCCACAAGACATGCCACCAGAGGTCTCTTCACAGTCCACAAGTCCAGAATGGACTATGGGAGGCGCACAGTACTACATAGAACCATGACTACATGGAACTCTATTCCACATCAGGTAACTAATGCAAGCAGTAGAATCAGATTTAAACAACAGGCTGTATCACAACTGGCCGTGATTGGGAGTCCCATAGGGCGGCGCACAATTGACCCAGCGTCGTCCGGGTTTGGCCGGTGTAGGACGTCATTGTAAATAAGATTTTGTTCTTAACTGACTTGCCTAGTAAAATAAATAAAATAAAAAGGTTGATGGATTATTCTAAAAAATTTCTTGGACCTTAAACAGATTTTGCTCATTAATCTACAGTGGCTTGCGAAAGTATTCACCCCCCTTGGCGTTTTTCCTATTCTGTTACCTTACAACCTGGAATTAAAATTGATTTTTGGGGGGTTTGTATCATTTGATTTACACAACATGCCTAGCACTTTGAAGATGCCATTTTTTGTGTGTGAAACAAACAAGAAATGAGACAAAAAAACAGAAAACTTGAGTGTGCATAACTATTCACACCCCCAAAGTCAATACTTTGTAGAGACACCTTTTGCAGCAATTACAGCTGCAGTCTCTGGAAGACTGAAACAGGTTTCCCTCAAGAATTTCCCTGTATTTAGCGCCATCCATCATTCCTTCAATTCTGACCAGTTTCCCAGTCCCTGCCGATAAAAAACATCCCCACAGCATGTTGCTGCCACCACCATGCTTCACTGTGGGGATGGTGTTCTCGGGGTGATGAGAGGTGTTGGGTTTGTGCCAGACATAGCGTTTTCCTTGATGTCCAAAAAGCTCAATTTTAGTCTCATCTGACCAGAGTACCTTCTCCCATATGTTTGGGGAGTCTCCCACATGGCTTTTGGCGAACACCAAACGTGTTTGCTTATTTTTTTCTTTAAACAATGGCTTTTTTCAGGCCACTCTTCCGTAAAGCCCAGCTCTGTGGAGTGTACGGCTTAAAGTGGTCCTATGGACAGATACTCCAATCTCCGCTGTGGAGTTTTGCAGCTCCTTCAGGGTTATCTTTGGTCTCTTTGTTGCCTCTCTGATTAATGCCCTCCTTGCCTGGTCCGTGAGTTTTGGTGGGCGGCCCGCTCTTGGCAGGTTTGTTGTGGTGCCATATTCCTTCAATTTTTTAATAATGGATTTAATGGTGCTCCGTGGGATGTTCAAAGTTTCAGATATTTTTTTAGAACCCAACCCTGATCTGTACTTCTCCACAACTTTGTCACTGACCTGTCTGGAGAGCTCCTTGGTCTTCATGGTGCCGCTTGCTTGGTGGTGCCCATTGCTTAGTGGTGTTGCAGACTCTGGGGCCTTTCATAACAGGTGTATATATACTGAGATCATGTGACAGATCATGTGACACTTATATTGCACACAGACAGACTTTATTTAACTAATTATGTGACTTCTGAAGGTAATTGGTTGCACCAGATCTTATTTAGGGGCTTCATAGCAAAGGGGGTGAATACATATGCACGCACCACTTTTCCGTTATTTATTTTTTCGAATTTTTTGAAACAATATATTTTTTTACATTTCTCTTCACCAATTTGGACTATTTTGTGTATGTCCATTACATGAAATCCAAATAAAAATCAATTTAAATTACAGGTTGTAATGCAACAAAATAGGAAAAACGCCAAGGGGGATGAATACTTTTGCAAGGCACTTTATATGGTCCAAATAATGATGATCAATGCTTCTTTGAAAATATCTATAATCATTTATCAAGCCTAAATGCAATACAATACTCTATTATTATTGGTGGGAGAATATAATAAGGTTTTAAATACCTCAATGGACTGTAAAGGAAATGACACTACACACTAATCACAAATATAATGGATATATTTGAACTAGTGGATATATGGAGGCTTAAATATCCTGACCCAGTGAGATATACATGGTGGAGGCTCAATCAAGCTAGTCGTCTTGACTACTTCTTATGTCATTCTCACTGGCACCAAAATATAAAAAATTTGTTGATAGGGGAAAGAATGTGGTAGGACCATCAAATATTTGGCTATACATTACTCTTACAGAATTTCCCCGTGGGAGAGGATATTGAACATTTTATCAAACTTGTAATATAACTTGTTTATAACTAGGACAGAAGAATTTATAACTGACTTTTTCCGACATAACATAGGTAAAACAGATCCCCTTATCGTATGGGACACTTTTAAATGTGCCTTCAGAGGCAATGCAATTCAGCACTCATCTTTAAAACAAAACCAATTTAGGTCAAAATAGTTCATATTAACAAAGGAAATAGAAGGACTAACAGTATAGATAGATAGCAATACAAACTGTACCATAGAGGCACAGAATAAGATAGAGGAAAAACAAAAATAAATGGAGGAACGTATTCAAGAAAGATCAAGTGTAACATTAATAATGTAAAATTAACAGCGGTACAGATGTGAAGGCCAAATTACAGAGTAGGAACTTCTTGATGCAATTAAAGCCTTTAAGTCCGGGAAAACTTCAGGAATGGATGGCATACCAGTTGAGGTATACCACACCTTTTTTGATATTAACATGTTTTAACCACTCCTATAAAAAATTTAGATTATCAGATACTCAAAAAGGTCTGATTTCATTACTACTGAAACAGGACCCAAGTGGTAAATATAAAGATCCAGTACATAAAAAAAGTGGAGGCCCCTTACACTTCAGTGTTGTGATGCCAAAATTCTGGCAAAATGCATAGCGCATAGAATTAAAAAGGTATTGTCGGATATTATTCATCCTAATCAGACAGGTTTTTTACATGGACGATACATTGGAGATCATTTAAGACAAGTACTGGAAACAATAGAACACTATGAAAAGCTGTTCCACCATTGGGGTGCCAGAGCAGCGAATAGCTTTGACTGGGTGAGCGGGAACTGTGCTTCCGTAGAGGTAGGGGGGCTAGCGGGCCAGAGGTGGATGAACGTAGTGTCCTCGTTTGGGTGTATGGTCTGATCAGAGCCTGAAGGTAAGGGGTTGCCGTTCCCCTCACAGCTCCGTAGGCAAGCATCATGGTTTTGTAGTAGATGCGAGCTTCAACTGGAAGCCAGAATCTCTTGTACAATGGGTTAAAGATATGTATAGTAACCCTAGGTAAAATATTAAGTAATAAACTGTCAAAAAGAGAAAAACAAGGTTGTCCACTATCGGCATATCTATTTATTATGGCCATTTGAAATGTTAGCTATTAAAATCAGATCCAACAATACTATCAAGGGGCTAGACATGCAGGGCTTAATAACAAAGGTGTCATTGTACGCCGATGATTTATGTTTTCTTTTAAATCCACAATTTTGATCCCTCCACAGCCTCACAGAGGATCTAGATACTTTTTCTAACCTCTGGATTATAACCAAATTATGATAAGTGTACTATATTACGTATTGGATCACAAAAAAAATTAAACTTTTACATTACCATGTAGTTTACCAATGAAATGGTCTGACGGTGATGTGGACATACTCGGTATTCATATCCTGAAATAAATAAATAATCTCACAACAATAACTTTTAATAGAAAGTTAGCAAAAATAAATACAGTGTGGGAAAAAAGTATTTGATCCCCTGCTGATTTTGTACATTTGCCCACTGACAAAGAAATTATCAGTCTATAATTTGAATGGTAGGTTTATTTGAACAGTGAGAGACAGAATAACAACAACAAAAATCCAGAAAAGCGCATGGCAAAAATGTTATAAATTGATTTGCATTTTAATGAGGGAAATAAGTATTTGACCCCCTCTCAATCAGAAAGATTTCTGACTCCCAGGTATCTTTTATACAGGTAACGAGCTGAGATTAAGAGCACACTCTTAAAGGGAGTGCTCCTAATCTCAGTTTGTTACCTGTATAAAAGACACCTGTCCACAGAAGCAATCAATCAATCATATTCCAAACTCTCCACCATGGCCAAGACCAAAGAGCTCTCCAAGGATGAATCAGCCCAGAACTACATGGGAGGATCTTGTCAATGATCTCAAAGCAGTTGGGAATTCTGCAGCGCCCGCAAGGTCCCCCTGCTCAAGAAAGCACATACAGTGGGGAAAAAAAGTATTTAGTCAGCCACCAATTGTGCAAGTTCTCCCTCTTAAAAAGATGAGAGAGGCCTGTAATTTTCATCATAGGTACACATCAACTATGACAGACAAAATGAGGAGAAAAAATCCAGAAAATCACATTGTAGGATTTTTAATGAATTTATTTGCAAATTATGGTGGAAAATAAGTATTTGGTCACCTACAAACAAGCAAGATTTCTGGCTCTCACAGACCTGTAACTTCTTCTTTAAGAGGCTCCTCTGTCCTCCACTCGTTACCTGTATTAATGGCACCTGTTTGAACTTGTTATCAGTATAAAAGACACCTGTCCACAACCTCAAACAGTCACACTCCAAACTCCACTATGGCCAAGACCAAAGAGCTGTCAAAGGACACCAGAAACAAAATTGTAGACCTGCACCAGGCTGAGAAGACTGAATCTGCAATAGGTAAGCAGCTTGGTTTGAAGAAATCAACTGTGGGAGCAATTATTAGGAAATGGAAGACATACAAGACCACTGATAATCTCCCTCGATCTGGGGCTCCACGCAAGATCTCACCCCGTGGGGTCAAAATGATCACAAGAACGGTGAGCAAAACTCCCAGAACCACACGGGGGGACCTAGTGAATGACCTGCAGAGAGCTGGGACCAAAGTAACAAAGCCTACCATCAGTAACACACTACGCCGGACTCAAATCCTGCAGTGCCAGACGTGTCCCCCTGCTTAAGCCAGTACATGGCCAGGCCCGTCTGAAGTTTGCTAGAGTGCATTTGGATGATCCAGAAGAGGATTGGGAGAATGTCATATGGTCAGATGAAACCAAAAAGCGTTTTGGTAAAAACTCAACTCGTCGTGTTTGGAGGACAAAGAATGCTGAGTTGCATCCAAAGAACACCATACCTAATGTGAAGCATGGGGGTGGCAACATAATGCTTTGGGGCTGTTTTTCTGCAAAGGGACCAGTACGACTGATCCGTGTAAAGGAAAGAATGAATGGGGCCATGTATCGTGAGATTTTGAGTGAAAACCTCCTTCCATCAGCAAGGGCATTGAAGATGAAACGTGGCTGGGTCTTTCAGCATGACAATGATCCCAAACACACCGCCCGGGCAACGAAGGAGTGGCTTCGTAAGAAGCATTTCAAGGTCCTGGAGTGGCCTAGCCAGTCTCCAGATCTCAACCCCATAGAAAATCTTTAGAGGGAGTTGAAAGTCCGTGTTGCCCAGCGACAGCCCCAAAACATCACTGCTCTAGGAGAGATCTGCAAGGAGGAATGGGCCAAAATACCAGCAACAGTGTGTGAAAACCTTGTGAAGACTTACAGAAAACGTTTGACCTGTGTCATTGCCAACAAAGGGTATATAACAAAGTATTGAGTAACTTTTGTTATTGACCAAATACTTATTTTCCACCATAATTTGCAAATAAATTCATTAAAAATCCTACAATGTGATTTTCTGGAGAAAGAAAATCTCATTTTGTCTGTCATAGTTGACGTGTACCTATGATGAAAATTACAGGCCTCTCTCATCTTTTTAAGTGGGAGAACTTGCACAATTGGTGGCTGACTAAATACTTTTTTCCCCCACTGTATACAGGCCCGTCTGAAGTTTGCCAATGAACATCTGAATGATTCAGAGGAGAACTGGGTGAAAGTGTTGTGGTCAGATGAGACCAAAATCGAGCTCTTTGGCATCAACTCAACTCGCCATGTTTGGAGGAGGAGGAATGCTGCCTATGACCCCAAGAACACCATCCCCACCGTCAAACATGGAGGTGGAAATATTATGCTTTGGGGGTGTTTTTCTGCTAAGGGGACAGGACAACTTCACCGCATCAAAAGGGACGATGGACGGGGCCATGTACTGTCAAATCTTGGGTGAGAACTTCCTTCCCTCAGCCAGGGCATTGAAAATGGGTCGTGGATGGGTATTCCAGCATGACAATGACCCAAAACACACGGCCAAGGCAACAAAGGAGTGGCTCAAGAAGAAGCACATTAAGGTCCTGGAGTGGCCTAGCCAGTCTCCAGACCTTAATCCCATAGAAAATCTGTGGAGGGAGCTGAAGGTTCGAGTTGCCAAACGTCAGCCTCGAAACCTTAATGACTTGGAGAAGATCTGCAAAGAGGAGTGGGACAAAATCCCTCCTGAGATGTGTGTAAACCTGGTGGCCAACTACAAGAAACGTCTGACCTCTGTGATTGCCAACAAGGGTTTTGCCACCAAGTACTAAGTCATGTTTTGCAGAGGGGTCAAATACTTATTTCCCTCATTAAAATGCAAATCAATTTATAACATTTTTGACATGCGTTTTTCTGGATTTTTTTGTTGTTATTCTGTCTCTCACTGTTCAAATAAACCTACCATTAAAATTATAGATGGATCATGTCTTTGTCAGTGGGCAAACGTACAAAATCAGCAGGGGATCAAATACTTAATTCCCTCACTGTAAGATCTTGCTACCATGGAAAGGAAAATACCTGTCTATTTGTGGAAATATCACCCTGATTAACTCTTTAGTCATATCCCAGCTTACCTATTTGCTTATGGCTTTGCCTACACCTAGTAACTTGTCTTTAAATTATGTGCAAAAAATATTCCATGTCATTTGGAATGGCAAGGCCATAATTCAAAATTAAATGGGCCTATTTATATAATGAATATGAATTCGGAGGGTAGAAATTATTAAATATTAAAGCATTAGAACTCTCATTAAAAGCTTCAGTCATACAAAAGTTCTACTTAAATCTGAACTTGTTCTCTAGCAGATTAGTAAGAATGTCTCACCCCAATGTTCAAGAATGGAGTTTTTCCTTTTATTCAGATTACAACCTCTCACTTTCGGTTATTTGAAAATGAAATAATCTCCAAATTGCAAATTCAGTTTAATGCACCAGAAAAGACAGAACAAATAACACAGCAAATATTAAACTCAAACATACTAATTGATTAAAAAAATATATAAAATAATTATATATATATATATATATATATATATATATATATATATATATACAGTGCCTTGCAAAAGTATCCATCCCCCTTGGAGGAGTTTTTCCTATATTGTTGCATTACAACCTGTAATTTAAATGGATTTTTATTTGGATTTCATATAATGGTGAAATGAAAAAAATAACTTGTTTCAAAAAAATTGGATGCGTGGCTATGTACATTTACATTTACATTTTAGTCATTTAGCAGACGCTCTTATCCAGAGCGACTTACAGTTAGTGAGTGCATACGTTATTAAAAAAAATATATATATATCACACTGGCCCCCCATGGGAATCGAACCCACAACCCTGTCGTTGCAAAGACATGCTCTACCAACTGAGCTATATCCCTGCCGGCCATTCCCTCCCCTACCCTGGACGACGCTGGGCCAATTGTGCACCGCCTCGTGGGTCTCCCGGTCGGCTACGACAGAGCCTGGATTCGAACCAGGACCTCTAGTGGCACAGCCACTGCGCCACTCGGGAGCCACTCGGGAGGCGCAGTGCTATGAAGCCCCTGAATAAGATCTGGTGCAACCAATTACCTTCAGGAGTCACATAATTAGTTAAATAAAGTCCACCTGTGTGCAATCTAAGTGTCACATGATCTGTCACATGATCTCAGTATATATACACCTGTTCTGAAAGGCCCCAGAGTCTGCAACACCACTAAGCAAGGGGCACCACCAAGGAAGCGGCACCATGAAGAACAAGGAGCTTATCAAACAGGTCAGGGACAAAGTTGTGGAGAAGTACAGATCAGGGTTGGGTTATAAAAGAATATCAGAAACTTTGAACATCCCACAGAGCACCATTAAATCCATTATTAAAAAATTGATAGAATATGGTACCACAACCAATCTGCCAAGAGAGGGCCGCCCACCAAAACTCACGGACCAGGCAAGGAGGGCATTAATCAGAGGCAACAAAGAGACCAAAGATAACCCTGAAGGAGCTGCAAAGCTCCACAGCGGAGATTTGAGTATCTGTCCATAGGACCACTTTAAGCTGTACACTACACAGAAAAAAAAGCCATTGCTTAAAAAAATAAATAAGCTAACACGTTTGGTGTTCACCAAAAGGCATGTGGGAGACTCCCCAAACATATGGAAGAAGGTACTCTGGTCAGATGAGACTAAAATTGAGCTTTTTGGCCATCAAGGAAAACGCTATCAAAGCCAACACCTCTCATCACCCCGAGAACACCATCACCACAGTGGAGCATGGTGGTGGCAGCATCATGCTGTGGGGATGTTTTTCATCGCAGGGACTGGGAAACTGGTCAGAATTGAAGGAATGATGGATGGTGCTAAATACAGGGAAATTCTTGAGGGAAACCTGTTTCAGTCTTCCAGAGATTTGAGACTGGGACGGAGGTTCACCTTCCAGCAGGACAATGACCCTAAGCATTCTGCTAAAGCAACACTCGAGTGGTTTAAGAGGAAACATTTAAATGTCTTGGAATGGCCTAGTCAAATTCCAGTCAATCCAATTGAGAATCTGTGGTATGACTTAAAGATTGCTGTACACCAGCAGAACCCATCCAACTTGAAGGAGCTGGAGCAGTTTTGCCTTGAAAAATTGGCAAAAATCCCAGTGGCTAGATGTGCCAAGCTTATAGAGACATACCCCAAGAGACTTGCAGCTGTAATTGGGGGGTATAGTTATGCACGCCCAAGTCTTCTGTTTTTTTGTCTTATTTTGCATCTTCAAAGTGGTAGGCATGTTGTGTAAATCAAATGATACGAACCCCCCAAAAATCCATTTTAATTCCAGGTTGTAAGGCAACAAAATAGGTAAAATGCCAAGGGGGGTGAATACTTTCGCAAGCCACTGTATATATGTATATGTATAATTATTATTAGGTAATTATTATAAAAGTTATGTTATATATATATATAATCTTTGTAAATGATATCATACATAGGACTGGTGGAGTTATGTTACACATGCAGCTAACAAAAAAATATGGAAATGTCTGCTCTACCCAAAATTACAACCAACTAATTGAAGCATTACCGCAGAAATGGATGAGGCAAGTGGAAGGGGGAAAAAGTAAGGAACTTGTCTGTCGGCCCTGCATTCATTTAAGGGCCAAAAGATTGACAGCTGTGCCATATAGATTGCAAAATATTAGGGAAGAGATTTTCAATATACCGATTCCATGGCACATGGTTTATGAGCTGATACACAAATTGACGCCAGATTCCAAATTTAGAATTTTCCAATTGAAATTATTATACAAAATTCTTGCAACCAATAGAATGTCATATACAGTATATGGGGGATACAACCATCCCAGATCTGCAGATTTTGCTGCGAAGGGACAGAATCACTAGATCATTTGTTTTGGTACTGTCCATATGTAGCTTGTTTTTGGTCGCAGGTTCAGGACTGGCTCAATCATATAATAATACTTTTAGCAAAAAATGTATCTTTAATTTACAATCTGTAGAAACTATGAGAACAGAAAGCTTCAGAACTTTTGTGAAACATCACAGCACAGTTGAAAAATATATGGCAAATAGAAATCAAAACTGGATGGTGTTAAGAGATAGATGGGAGGGGTTGAGTGGAGCTGAAGGGTGGGACTCAAAACAACAAGATAACTAATGTAAAATATACTGGGTCCATAAAATGTATATAGGTTCAGAACTTTTGTGAAACAGCACAGTTAAAAATAGAAATCAAAAGTGGATAGTCTTCAGAGATATATGGGAAGGGTTGAGGGTAGCTGAAGAAAAAATGACAAGGAAAACATTTGTAAAATACATTGTGTCCGTAAAATGTATATAGTATGTATAAGCTGGAAGTAGAAGGCTAAGCATTGTTGTCCATTAATTTACTCCAATTAGGGGAGGGGTGATAGGGTTAGGGGGTCGCATACCTCCCCAACAGTTAGCAGGGTCGCATACCTCCCCAACAGATCCACAGATGACGCAATCTCTATTTCACTCCACACTGCCCTTTCCCACCTGGACAAAAGGAACACCTACATGAGAATGCTGTTCATTTACGACAGCTCAGCATTCAACACCATAGTGTCCTCCAAGCTCATCACTAGCTAAGGACCCTGGGACTGAACACCTCCCTCTGCAACTGGATCCTGTTCATCCTGAGGGGCCACCCACAGGTGGTGAGGGTAGGCGACAACACATCTGCCACACTGACCCTCAACACAGGGGCGTAGAGTGCATATGTTATCGTGTGTGTATGCATGTGTCTGTGCCTATGTTTGTTTTGCTTCACAGTAACCGCTGTTCCATAAGGTGTATTTTTATCTGTTTTTTAAATCTGATTCTACTGCTCTACTGATGTGGAATAGAGTTCCATGTAGTCATGGCTCTATGTTGTACTGTGCACCTCCCATAGTCTGTTCTGGACTTAGGGACTGTGAAGAGACCTCTGGTGGCATGTCTTGTGGGGTATGCATGGGTGTCTGAGCTGTGTGCTAGTCATTTAAACAGACAGCTCGGTGCTTTCAACATGTCAATACCTCTCACAAATACAAGTAGTGATGAAGTCAATGTCTCCTCTACTTTGAGCCAGGAGAGATTGACATGCATATTATTAATGTTTGCTCTCTGTGTTCTGAGCCAATTGCAATTTTCCTAAGTCCCTCTTTGTGGCACCTGACCACACGACTGAACAGTAGTCCAGGTACGACAAAATTAGAGCCTGTAGGAATTGCCTTGTTGATAGTGCCTTTAAGAAGATAGAGCAGCGCTTTATTATGGACAGACTTCTCCCCATCTTAGCTACTGTTGTATCAATATGTTTTGACCATGACAGTTTACAATCCAGGGTTACTCCAAGCAGTTTAGTCACCTCAACTTGCTCAATTTCCACATTATTTATTACAAGATTTAGTTGAGGTTTAGGGTTTAGTGAATGATTTGTCCCAAATAAAATGCTTTTAGTTTTTGAAATATTTAGGACTAATTTATTCCTTGCCACCCATTCTTGAACTAACTGCAGCTCTTTGTTAAGTCTTGCAGTCATTTCAGTTGCTGTAGTAGCTGACCTGTATAGTGTTGAGTCATCTGCATACATAGACACACTGGCTTTACCCAAAGCCAGTGGCATGTCGTTAGTAAAGATTGAAAAAAAGTAAGGGGCCTAGACAGCTACCCTGGGGAATTCCTGATTCTACCTGGATTATGTTGGAGAGGCTTCCATTAACCTCTTCATCACTAGGCACCTGGCTAAAGTGCCTGCCTCAAAAATGCATGCCCAAATTGAATAGAGTATATCTCCAAAACGACAAGGGCTATCAACATAATCTTGGTAGCAAAAGAAAGGTAACACATGTGAGATGTATCTTGAAGTGAAATAATTAATGTGGGTATTACTGTGTCAGAGTACATGAAGCTAGAACACAGCATAAATTGGGAGGTTTTGATTCCGCCTGAAAGTAACTTCAGGTTTTATAGGAAATAATTTATTGGACTTATGCAGCTGCAGCCCCTAAACACTATGGGACCATAGCCCAATATCTGATGAGTACTTATGTGAAGTTTGATGCCAATAAAGTAAAGTAAACCAAAGTTGAAGGGGTTTTAGTTGAAGTATGTTTAGGCGGAATACCAAATGGAGACATTTGGGTAGATTTGGGCACCATCAGTGCCATTTGACTTTTATCAGGTACCAGACAGCAAAAGGCATTTAATTTCACTAACATATCACTATATGTGTACATTTAATCAAAATACAACTGTTTTGATGTTGTTTCCCATGTTCTCCCATACCTCTATACGTGTTCCCATTAAAATAAACCATACAATGGGAAAGTTTGACTCCAAACTGAGCATATTTATTAGAAACTATAAACAACAAATTTTAAAACAAAAATTACACACACCCCAAAACTATAAACAATGATATGGTGTCCTTGGGTGGGTTGTTACACAAAATGTAGACCCTTTTTTCTCTTCTCTATTATGCCACCTATCTTCTTCTTCCTCTTCTTCCTCCCCGACTCTTGGAGTGGCAGGCCTCACTCCACCACGCTGACTTTGAGAAAGCTTTTCCTTTTCTTTTGGGTTGAGGGCTCTTTACAGGGGACTCAGTGTCCGATGAAGACCGTGGCCGAGGGAGGGGAGCAGAAGTGCGTTGTCTAGACAAGCGGCCAGGCTGAGGAAGAGGAGGCTCTGCCTGAGGAAGGGGAAGCTGTGGCTGAGGAGGCAGATGCTCTGGCTGTGGCTCATCACCCCTATAATCATCTTCACTGTGCAAACAAGACAAAAGAGAAAAGAAAATCATGACTAAAACACACTTGTATTCATTCATTGACAAATCTGACTCAAAACAGTCAGATATATAAAATAAATAGTTAGAACTATGAGAATGTTGACTAAAGTGATAATTCAGTGACAAGAAATAATACACATAGCGTTCTATTGTAAGTCAACTTGCGCGTGGGCCTCTAAGCTAAGCTAGCGCTAACTTACATTGAGCTTCAGTTACTCAAATAGATATTTTAGAATGTATGTTTTGTACTCATACAATAAATTAGTAATAGTAGTATTAGAAGTAATAAATAACAATGGGATTACATACTCTTCTGATGCTTGAGTAGGGCCCTGGACACGATAACCTTCGTTCTCGTCGTTGGGGTCTGGTTCGTCCGGTCTAAGCAGGTCCTCATCGTCTGATTCAGAGTCAATGGGGATACATGGAGTCCAACTTCCATCTGTTACAATTAATAACGCCTCTGTAACTGTATATTTGTTACTAGAGCCTGCCATATTTGAATAAACGTTGCGTTTTCCCTCCGAAATTCTAGTGTTGTTGTGCGCTCTGCGTAATCGTGTGTAACGCAGCAAGTCAACTAATATGATACAATGAGGTGCGCACTTGGATATTTCAACAACCGGTTGGTCGATTTTGACATGTGACCCCTCTATCGAAAGCTCTGGATCTGTAGAATTAAATTAGCACACATGCAAGCCACTGGGATTGCATCATATATCCAGAAGATGGCGACAAAACAGTGCCTGTTGTGATTGAACCAAACTACTGACTTCATCTTCAAACACATTGTTGGCCATGTAAAACGATGGAAACTCATTGAAATCGACTCGGAATGAGAGAGAGACCCTAGAGTATCTTTTCAAGTGGTTTTATTCGATCAGACACTACTTTTGGTAACAGAAACAACAAAGGTAAGACGCAGTTTGTTGTTGTGATAAAAAAAAGGGACGTTTGTTCTCGTTCCAGTAGTGTATAACATTCAGGTATTCACACATGTTTAAAAACCGTACTATGCCATTGTTTGAGATTGCGGGAGGAGTACCCCGGATATGGGGAACCTCGTGATGAAGAGGTTAAAGAACACCCTCTGTGTTCTGTTAGACAGGTAACTCTCGATCCACAATATAGCAGAGGGTGTGAGGCCATAACACATTCGTTTTTCCAGCAGCAGACTATGATCGATAATGTCAAAAGCAGCACTGAAGTCTAACAAACAGCCCCCACAATCTTTGTATCATCAATTTCTCTCAGCCAATCATCAGTCATTTGTGTAAGTGCTGTGCTTGTTGAATGTCCTTCCCTATAAGCGTGCTGAAAGTCTGTTGTCAATTTGGAAGAAGGTGAGAACCTCTCTCTCAATGTCAGTAAGACAAAGGAGCTGATCTACAGGAAATGGCTGTAGTTGAGCGGCTCGAGAGCTTCAAGTTCCTCAGTGTCCACATCACTAAGGACCTATCATGGTCCAAACACACCAACAGAGTCGGGAAGAGGGCACAACACCACCGCTTCCCCCTCAGGAGGCTGAAAAAATGAAAAAATGTGGCATGGGCCCTCAGATCCCGAAAAGTTCTACAACTGCACCATTGAGAGCATCTTAACTGGCAACTGCTTGGAATCCGACCGTAAGACGCTACAGATGGTAGTTTGTATGGCCCAGGACCTCTATACCAGGCGGTGTCAGAGGAAGGCCCTAAAAATTGTCAAAGACTCCAGCCACCCATGTCATAGACTGTTCTCTGTGTTACCGCACTGCAAGCGGTACCAGAGCGCCAAGTCTGGGACCAAAAGGCTCCTGAACAGCTTCTATCCCCAAGCCATAAGACTGCTGAACAGTTCATCAAATGGCTACCTGGACTATTTGCATTGACCCCTTTTTGGCACTGACTCTCTAAGCACACCCACTGGACTTTACCCAGACACTCACACATACTACACTGATACGCCAACAAACACACTCACACACACACACACACACACACACACACACACACACACACACACACACACACACACACACACACACACACACACTACATACGCTCACACACACAAAACACACACACACACACACTCACACATTTACACACTTTCACAATCTTTCACACTCTTCACATACAATGCTACTACTCTGTTTATCATCTATCCTGATAGCTTAGTCACTTTTAACCCTATCTACATGTACATTGCATTCGGAAAGTATTCAGACCCCTTACCTTAATCCACATTTTGTTACGTTACAGCCTTATTCTAAAATGGATTAAATAAAATAAAATCCTCATCAATCTACACACAATACCCCATAATGACAAAGTGAAAACAGGTTTTTAGAAATACCTTATTTACATAACTATTAAGACCCTTTGCTATGGGACTCGAAATTGAGCTCAGGTGCATCCTGTTTCTATTGATCATCCTTGAGATGTTTCTACAACTTCATTGGAGTCCACCTGTGGTAAATTCAATTGATTGGACATGATTTGGAAAGGCACCAAGAACCCGATGATCACTCTGACAGAGCTCCAAAGTTCCTCTGTGGAGATGGGAGAACCTTCCAGAAGGACAACCATCTCTGCAGCACTCCACCAATCAGGCCTTTATGGTAGAGTGGCCAGACGGAAACCACTCCTCAGTAAAAGGCACATGAAAACCCGCTTGGAGTTTGCCAAATGGCACCTAAAGGACTCTGACCATGAGAAACAAGATTCTCTGGTCTGATGAAACCAAGATTGAACTCTTTGGCCTGAATGCCAAGCGTCACATCTGGAGGAAACCTGGCACCATCCCTATGGTGAAGCATGGTGGTGGCAGAATCATGCTGTGGGGATGTTTTTCAACGGCAGGGACTGGGAGACTAGTCAGGATCGAGGGAAAGATGAACGGAGCAAAGTACAGAGAGATCCTTGACGAAAACCTGGTCCAGAGCGCTCAGGACCTCAGACTGGAGCGAAGGTTCACCTTTCAACAGGACAACGACCCTAAGCACACAGCCAAGACAACACAGGAGTGGCTTCGGGACAAGTCTCTGAATATCCTTCAGTGGCCCAGCCAGAGCCCGGACTTGAACCCGATCAAACATCTCTGGAGAGACCTGAAAATAGCTGTGCAGCGACGCTCCTCATCCAACCTGACAGAGCTTGAGAGGATCTGCAGAGAAGAATGGGAGAAACTCCCCACATACAGGTGTGCCAAGCTTGTAGCGTCATACCCAAGAAGACTCAAGGCTGTAATCGCTGCCAAAGGTGCTTCAACAAAGTACCTAGTAAAGGGTCTGAATACTTAGGTAAATGTCATATTTCAGTTATGTTTTTTATTTTTATAAATGTGCACAAATTTCTATAAACCATTTTTTGTTTGTCATTATGGGGTATTGTGTGTAGATTGATGAGGAATAAAAACAATTTAATCCATTTTAGAATAAGGCTGTAACATAACAAAATGTGAAAAACGTCAAGGGCTCTGAATACTTTCCAGAATGCACTGTACATATTACCTCAATTACCTCAGTCTTCACTGACATTTTCAACATGTCCCTGACTGAGTCTGTAATACCAACATGTTTCAAGCAGACCACCATAGTCCCCGTGCCCAAGGACTCTAAGATAACCTGCCTAAATGACTACCGACCCGTAGCACTGACGTCTGTAGCCATGAAGTGCTTTGAAAGACTGGTCATGGCTCACATCAACAGCATTATCCCAGAAACCCTAGACCCACTCCAATTTGCATACCGCCCCAACAGATCCACAGATGATGCAATCTCTATCGCACTCCACACTGCCCTTTCCCACCTGGACAAGAGGAACACCTACGTGAGAATGCTATTCATTGACTACAGCTCAGCATTCAACACCATAGTGCCCTCTAAGCTCATCACTAAGCTAAGGATCCTGGGACTAAACACCTCCCTCTGCAACTGGATCCTGGACTTCCTGACGGGCCGCCCCCAGGTGGTAAGGGTAGGTAACAACACATCTGCCACACTGATCCTCAACACGGGGGGCCCTCAGGGGTGCGTGCTCAGTCCCCTCCTGTACTCTCTGTTCACCCATGACTGCATGGCCAGGCACGACTCCAACACCATCATTAAGTTTGCCGACGACACAACAGTGGTAGGCCTGATCACCGACAACGATGAGACAGCCTATAGGGAGGAGGTCAGAGATCTGGCCGTGTGGTGCCAGTACAACAACCTCTCCCTCAACGTGACCAAGACAAAGGAGATGATTGTGGACTACAGGAAAAAAAGAGGACTGAGCACGCCACCATTCTCATCGACGGGGCTGTAGTGGAACAGGGTGAGAGCTTCAAGTTCCTTGGTGTCCACATCACCAACGAACTATCATGGTCCAAACACACCAAGACAGTCGTGAAGAGGGCACGACAAAGCCTATTCCCCCTCAGGAGACTAAAAAGATTTGGCATGGGTCCTCAAATCCTCAAAAAATTCTACAGCTGCACCATCGAGAGCATCCTGACTGGTTGCATCACCGCCTGGTATGGCAACTGCTTGGCCTCCGACCGCAAGGCACTACAGAGGGTAGTGCGTACGGCCCAGTACATCACTGGGGCAAAGCTTCCTGCCATCCAGGACCTCTATACCAGGCGGTGTCAGAGGAAGGCCCTCAAAATTGTCAAAGACTCCAGCCACCCTAGTCATAGACTGTTCTCTCTGCTACCGCACGGCAAACGGTACCGGAGTGCCAAGTCTAGGTCCAAAAGACTTCTCAACAGCTTCTACCCCCAAGCCATAAGACTCCTGAACAGCTAATCATGGCTACCCGGACTACTTGCACTGCCCCCCCACCCCATCCTTTTTACGCTGCTGCTACTCTGTTAAGTATTTATGCATAGTCACTTTAACTCTACCCACATGTACATATTACCTCAACTACCTCAACTAGCCGGTGCCCCCGCACATTGACTCTGCAACGGTACCCCCCTGTATATATAGCCTCTTTACTGTCACTTTATTTTACTTCTGCTCTTTTTTTCTCAACACTTTTTTTGTTGTTGTTTTATTCTTACTTTTTTTGTTTAAAATAAATGCACTGTTGGTTAAGGGCTGTAAGTAAGCATTTCACTGTAATGTCTGCACCTGTTGTATTCGGCGCATGTGACCAATAAAATTTGATTTGATTTGATTTGATTTGGAATTACCTAAATTACCCATTTACTCAGTACAGGTACTCCTTGCCTCGTTGTTATTGTTAGTGTTACTATTTCCTTGTTATATTTATCTATTTTTTCTTACTTTTTAACTAATCATTGTTGGGAAAGGGCTAGTAAGTAAGCATTTCATGGTAAAGTCTACACCTGTTGTATTCGGTGCAAATAACAAATAAAATTGTATTTGATTTGATAGAGTCAGTCTCACACTCATTTGATTTAACTCAGTAGGGAGCTAAGTCTAAGCCACTCAGTTTCGATCTCTGATCTAATTTAAGTCACCACCAGTAAATCCAGAGCAACCAACCCAACCTATCACATTCATAACAAGCCTTTTACAAAGCCATTATGTCAAGGGGCAGTTTCGGTGTCTTGCAGGTTAGTCTCCATGCAACCCTGGACAACAAACCTATCACATTCCTAAACCATTTGTCTACTAGAGCCACTTCTAGCTGTCTGCCTTGTAGCTCCACTAAATGTTTCTCTCTCTCTAATTACGTAGATAAAGGTGCCCAACACCTACTGTATTAAGCGAGAAATCTACACCCCTAGAGGATTGTAACCCGGAACCCATTCCTGTGGTAGGAGAAAGAGACAGTCCAAGGTAGGTGTGTAGTAGGTGTTCCTACCTGGGTAGATACTGTGTATTTGTGAATTAACAGCCAGCTAGTGGTTTGGTTTGTTGTTCTGTTTTCGACTTTCACTGCCTGTGTGGCTCCACTCAGGCTGTGAGACTCCACCCTATGGCTTTATGGCCTAAATACCTTCAGGTGGAACAACCAAGGGGTCAAAGGTGACAGGCAAACATCAGGGGGAGGGGAGCAAAGGTATCTGAGCTCAGTGTTATCTCATCTGACCCATTCCGCTTGGGGCAGCTTGGAGACGGAGAGAGAAGAAAGGCAGTGCAGCCTGTGCTGGAACATTGGCTACTAAATGTTTGCAAAATTTTAGCATTTGTTTTCTGCATGTGCTTCCCCATTCTTTATAAGAAGCAAGAATAGGACACAGAGATCATTCAGTACATAGCAGTATAATTGATCTGGTGTTATCAGTTAAAGCCAAATCAGGGTGCCATACAAGATTAGCCTAGTTGACTGGCTGTGCCTGGGCTGGTTGGCTGGCTAGCTGTGAACCATGCCTTCACCTCATGGTTACACAGACACACACATCCCTATCTCACACTACAAAGTTGCGATATCACAAGATAATACTTTATTATCTTTCCACAGAAAGGTGCAAACATGAAAGTCTACAGCAAATAAGGGCAAATCATGAGAGCAGTTTAGTAGTCCAGGCGAAGGAGCTAGCCAAGCCCCTCTGGTGCTGATAATAATAGTAAACAGCAAACAAAATGATGGGTCACAGGTGAAGGCGATGCAACATGTCACCAGCTTTAGACTAATAAATACACAGTCACTGCTACAGACTGACTTCTGTTACACACTGACATTCAGTATAAGTGTTGAGCACAATGTATGTAATGTATTTACCATAGTGATTAACGAATAACATTAAAACAGAGTTATATGCCCCACCAACATGAGAAAATACAGAAAACCCAAGAATTGAATCAATGATGAGGGAATAGTCAGATTAACTGATAATTCACACAGACATGGTGGCGTAGCAAGAAGATCGAAATGCCGTGAACCAAAAGGTTGTCAGTTCAAATCCCAGGTGAGGACATATTGAATAATAATGACTGTATAAATGAACACAAACTATGTATGTCAAATATGTATGTTAAGAGCACTGTGTGTAACCAGTTACACAGCTTTTTTTAGTTATATGCCCAAATAATAGTTGAATGAACATATAAGATAAGTTGAGCAAACACATCATTTTATGTTGACTGAATTGTTGCCCAAGTTTTCTCAAGAAGGTGCTAAGTTTGGGCCAACTAAACATTTTACTAAAAAAGGCTGTGGAACCAGTTACTTAATTTTCTTTTGTTTTACAGCGCACTAGCTATAGGAGAGAGTGGTTGGTCCTGTGCTGTCAGCCCGGCTTTTTAAAAGAGAAGGACCGACAGACAGGGAAGTAGCGCAGCTCACTAGTCACTGCTATGGAGGAGTGAAAACACACAGGCATGCACAAGACTACCTGGAAAACATTTGCAAGTGTTACTGAGTGGACTATCCTGGCTAAATAAACCAAATAAAATGAATGACACAGCTCACATGGAGCTCAGTCTAAAAGAGAGCGAGACAGCAAGAGAGAGCGACAGAGAGAGAGAGAGAGAAAGAGAGAGAGAGAGACAGGGGGTTATACTATATAGAAAGATGAAGAAGGAAAAAGAGAAGAATACAAATAATTACATCTAGAAATAAATGTGAGGGTGCACTTACCTGCAGCCTGTAACAGTCCAGCAGCCTGATAACCTAGCTCCTGTATTCAAAGTGTTCATGACAAAATGAGATGATAGGAGAGGAACAGTTTGTCTATGAGACGGTCACTAGTGTTTCAGGTCTGTTATTGTCAGTGAGGTTGACATCAGCTACTCATACACAAGTGCACAGGAGGCACTTAGTACTACTGCTCCTCTGGCTAGAGGCACGTCCACAACAGAGAGAAAGAGAGAGCGGGAGAGGAAATAGAGAGAGAGATAGATAGATAGATAGATAGATAGATAGATAGATAGATAGATAGATAGATAGATAGATAGATAGACAGACAGACAGACAGACAGACAGACAGACAGACAGACAGACAGACAGACAGACAGACAGACAGACAGACAGACAGACAGACAGACAGACAGACAGACAGACAGACAGACAGATAGATAGATAGAGACAGATGGGGGAGAAACGAAACTATGTTTAAGCATATGTTTTGCTTTCTATTCCCGCTGAGCGGCAGAGAGAGAACATTGTAGAGAGAGAGAGAGTGCATTAGGAAAGAAAGTGCAGCAGTGCCTGCCTTTGCCTTTCCCTCTCCTTCTCTTCCGCTCTCTCTTTTACTCCCACTCCCCTTTCCTGTGCTCCGCAACCAACACCCCAGCCAACAAACGTAAGAGGATAACCTATGCTCCAGATTATGTTCGTTAGGTGGTGTTAATAGCAGCAGGTTAGAGATCTCTACTCTGCATACACACACAAACACACGCCCCTCGCCTCGCCAGACCCACCAACCAACTAATCATCTGTTTCTGACAGTCACTGTCAGAACACTAGGAGAGAGAGAGAGAGAGAGAGAGAGAGAGAGAGAGAGAGAGTGAGTGTCAAGGACAGCTGTAGAGCAGCAGGTGGGTCCCTCTACACACTCCTCGCTAAACAAAGTCGCTAACCTGGTTTAGTAGCATTTCTCCCTATGGCAACTGATAAAATCCTAGGAGAAGGTGCGGTAATACTGGGGTGGTGTTGAGTAAATTACTGTTGGCCTAATACCATGGTGCTATTGAGTAAATAGGCCTAATACTAAGGTGCGGCTTACTTAAGGTTGTCCACCAAACTCCACATACTCCTCCATTGTTTTTCAATCTTGATCCTGGGGACTCCTAGGGCAGTGATCTCAAAATGGCATGGAGGTGCTGCAGGAGGTCCGCGGACAGATACAAAAATATACATGTAATAATTATTTCCATTTCATTTTTTTATGAATATTACTAACAACAACCGATTAAACACATTTTTGCCAAGGGGTCCATGGAATAAGTTTAGAGGGTGTTATACAATATAATACAATGTAGTAATATGATTAATCTACAATTTTTCTTAACCCTGGCCAACATGGGATCACAGGGATATTGGTATCCACAGTACTCAACCAATCATCAATTTTTCAACATAATACTTCTTGTATTCGCATAAAAACATATTTTTTAAACATAAATGCACTGTAATTTAAGCTTTAAAACTGCAAAGTTTCTCTCTGCCTCATGGCAAAATGTGTAGAATTGCAGGATATTAGCTTTAAAGCTTTTCATTTCAAGTTAAAGTGTACTGTTAGCTAGCTAGCTAACGTTAGCTGTCTGGCTCGCTAGCTAACGTTATGTGTATGATCTGTGTAGTAATATTATTCATATCTCAGAGCCATTTGCTTTGCTAGTTATAGCCTAATGTTAGCTAGCTAACATTGAACCTGGTTGGTTAGCTACCTGCAGATTCATGCAGGGTAGTAACATCATGAGTTGGGATTATGGTTAATTTTTTAGCTAGCAAGCTATATGTCTTAACAAAAGACTCCACTATGCAAGTATCCATTTCAATAGAATGTTCATGATGTCACTGCAACACAACAGCTGTTGATAAACGTAGCTGGTCAATTTGCTCTGGCTATCTACTCCGATTTCAGAGCACTCACGTCTGAGTGTGCCAGAGCGCAGAATAACTGACGAATTTAGGAACGCTCAACACCTGTTGAATATGGCCAGTGTCAGTAAACATTGGCAAAAAAAAGTAATTAAATTGTTGCCAGCAGCATAGTTGCAGTCACCAGCTCTGCTAGGGCGAGTAAAATGGTCAGAGTGAGCTGTTCTCTCATTTGTGTCTGGAAGTAGCTAGCAAGCTAGCCAACGTTAGCCAGTTAGCTTGGGTGCTTGACTGCTGTTGTTAGGACAGAACACTCAGATCATCCCTTAAAGAGATGGGTAGGCCTCCTGTAGCTCAGTTGGTAGAGCATGGCGCTTGCAACGCCAGGGTAGTGGGTTCGATTCCCACGGGGGGGCAGTATGAAAAATGTATGCACTCACTAACTGTAAGTCGCTCTGGATAAGAGTGTCTGCTAAATGACTTAAATGTATTGGGTGGGGCTTAAGAGGGTGTGAACGATGCTGAATGGGTGTAGACAAAGAAGAGCTTACCAGTAGGTGTACCAAAACATTGAAAAGTGAGGTTACAAGTTTATCAACTTTCAAAGCAGAATTACTTTCCCATTGTTCCTCAACTATAGTGTATGATATACCATTTTATATCTCTGAGGTCTCTACTTTTATCCAATGTAAAAAATTACAAATTTTGCTACATAAGTTCGAATCGAGCCGGTCGGTCACAAATGTCAAAGCCGTACTCCTTCCTATTGGAGGAATGTGGACCTGCTGTTAGTTACTAAACATTCCTGTGCCGTACTGAGGACTTCACACCACCTGTGGCCACTACTTCAAAACAAATGATAGGTTTCCCAGCACAGCAAAATAATAGTTATGTAGGCCTACATTGCATTCCCCGAGTTAGTGATTATAAAACGTCAAAATCGTAAAGAAATGGTTTGTGCTGAATGCAAATATTTGAAGTTAATGTGAATATTTTCACTAAACTAAAAGTGTGGTATACAGTTCCTTCAGAAAGTATTGATACTTATTCCACTTATCCACATTTTGTTGAATTCAAAATGGATTAAATCGATTTTTTCCGCACCCATCTACACACCCTACAACCCCTGAGTCCATACATGTTAGAATCGCCTTTGGAAGTGATTACAGCTGTGAGTCTTTCTGGGTAAGTCTCTAAGAGCTTTTCACACCTGGAATGTCCAACATTTGTCCATTACTCTTTTCAAAATTCTTCAAGCTCTGTCAAATTGGTTGTTGATCATTGCTATACAAACAATATTCAGGTCTTGCCATAGATTTTCAAGTAGATTTAAGTAAGATGTAAGTAAGCATTTCACTGTAATGTCTGCACCTGTTGTATTCGGCGCATGTGACCAATAAAATGTGATTTGATTTGATTTGATTTGAGATTTAAGTCAAAACTGTAACTCAGCCACTCAGGAACATTCACTGTCTTCTCTTTAAGAAACTGCAGTGTAGATTTGGCCTTGTGTTTTAGGTTATTGTCCTGCTGAAAGGTGAATTAATCTCCCAGTGTCTGGTGGAAAGCAGACTGAACCAGGTTTTCCTCTAGGATTTTGAACCAGGTTTTCCAGTAGGATTTTGCCTGTGCTTAGCTCCATTCCGTTTATTTTTTATTCTGAAAACCTCCCCAGTCCTTAACGATTACAAGCATACCCATAACATGATGCACCCATCACTATGCTTGAAAATAATATTGATTTATGAAGAGTGGTACTCTGGAATGTGTTGTATTTGCACCAAACATAACACTTTGTATTCAGAACAAAACATGTATTGCTTTTCCACATTTTTAGCAGTATTACTTTAGTGCCTTGTTGCAAACAAGATGAATGTTTTGGAGTATTTTATTCTGTATAGTCTTCCTTCTTTTCACTCTGTCAATTAGGTTAGTATTGTGGAGTAAACACAATGTTGTTGATCAATCCACAGTTTTCTCCTATCACAGCCATTAAACTGTTTTAAAGTCACCATTGGCCTCATGGTGAAATCCCTGAGCGGTTTCCTTCCTCTCCGGCAACCAAGTTAGGAAGGACGCCTGTATCTTTGTAGTGACTGGGTGTATTGATACACCATCCAAAGTGTCATTAATAACTTCACCATACTTAATGTCTACTTTATTTGTTTATACCCATCTACCAATAGGTGCCCTTTGCGAGGCATTGGAAACCTCCCTTCTCTTTGTGGCTGAATCTGTATTTGAAATTCACTGGTCGACTGAGGGACCTTACAGATAATTATATGTGTGGGGTACAGAGATGAGGTAGTCATTCAAAAATAAAGTTAAACACTATTATTGCACACAGAGTGAGTCCATGCAACATTTTTACTCATGAACTTATTTAGGCTTGCCATAACAAATGGGTTGAATACTTATTGACTCAAGACATTTAAGATTTCCATTTGTAATTAATTTGTAATAAAGGCCAGTGACAAAACATCTCAATTGAATCTATTTTAAATTCAGGCTGTAACACAGCAAAATGTGGAAAAAGTCAAGGGGTGAGAATACTTTCTGAAGACACTGTAGGCCTACACACTATACACACTATAGTAAATTGTCAGGTCTGATTTCTTAGAAAGCATATAACCATCCAATCATTTATTGATTACCTTTATTTAACCATGTGTGCTCAATAAAATTATAACTGGGAAATCAGCCTGGCTGGCTCACTTATTACATGTGATATTACACTATAGTTATCAGCACAGGGTATGAACTAATCTAAGATCACCCTCTTGTGGTTTAGAAGGAGATCATACTCCAAGTCTTCTATGCCATTTGTCAGTGCATGGCCGGACTAAACAAGTCTCGGGCCCTGGGAAGGAACATTTTAAAGGCCCATCTCTTGCAATTCTACACATTTTGCCACGAGGCAGAGAGAAAACTTAGCAGTTTTAAAGCTTAAATTAGAGCGCATTCATGTTTTTAAAAAATATTTTGGGGGGAATACAAGAAGTATTGAGTGGTGGAGTACTGTGGATACCAATATCTCTGTGAGCCTCCCAGACTCATGTTGCCCAGGGTTAAGAACATACATTGTAGATTAATAATATTACATTGTATTGTATTGTATTACATCCTCTAAACTTATTCCACAGATCCCTTGGCCAAAATGCATTTAATCTGTTGTTGTTAGTAATATTCATTTAATAAATTATAACATTTTCATATTTTGAGATCTGGCCGCGGACCTCCTACAGTACTTCCGCGGACCGACCCCACTTTGAGAACCCCTGTTCTATGGTTCTCTGCCAGTCTGTTTTTCAGAGGCCATTTACTATTGTCAAGGAAGCAAGTTACTTTTGAGCATTTCACAAATGTGATTTTTGTCAGTCTAGAAGTACAGTGGGGAGAACAAGTATTTGATACACTGCCGATTTTGCAGGCTTTCCTACTTACAAAGCATGTAGAGGTCTGTAATTTTTATCATAGGTACACTTCAACTGTGAGAGACGGAATCTAAAACAAAAATCCAGAAAATCACATTGTATGATTTTTAAGTAATTAATTTGCATTTTATTGCATGACATAAGTATTTGATACATCAGAAAAGCAGAACTTAATATTTGGTACAGAAACCTTTGTGTGCAATTACAGAGATCATACGTTTCCTGTAGGTCTTGACCAGGTTTGCACACACTGCAGCAGGGATTTTGGCCCACTCCTCCATACAGACCTTCTCCAGATCCTTCAGGTTTCGGGGCTGTCGCTGGGCAATACGGACTTTCAGCTCCCTCCAAAGATTTTCTATTGGGTTCAGGTCTGGAGACTGGCTAGGCCACTCCAGGACCTTGAGATGCTTCTTACGGAGCCACTCCTTAGTTGCCCTGGCTGTGTGTTTCGAGTCGTTGTCATGCTGGAAGACCCAGCCACGACCCATCTTCAATGCTCTTACTGAGGGAAGGAGGTTGTTGGCCAAGATCTCGGGATACATGGCCCCATCCAGCCTCCCCTCAATACGGTGCAGTTGTCCTGTCCCCTTTGCAGAAAAGCATCCCCAAAGAATGATGTTTCCACCTCCATGCTTCACGGTTGGGATGGTGTTCTTGGGGTTGTACTCATCCTTCTTCTTCCTCCAAACACGGCGAGTGGAGTTTAGACCAAAAAGCTCTATTTTTGTCTCATCAGACCATATGACCTTCTCCCATTCCTCCTCTGGATCATCCAGATGGTCATTGGCAAACTTCAGACGGGCCTGGACATGCGCTGGCTTGAGCATGGGGACCTTGCGTGCGCTGCAGGATTTTAATCCATGACGGCGTAGTGTGTTACTAATGGTTTTCTTTGAGACTGTGGTCCCAGCTCTCTTCAGGTCATTGACCAGGTCCTGCCGTGTAGTTCTGGGCTGATCCCTCACCTTCCTCATGATCATTGATGCCCCACGAGGTGAGATCTTGCATGGAGCCCCAGACCGAGGGTGATTGACCGTCATCTTGAAGTTCTTCAATTTTCTAATAATTGCGCCAACAGTTGTTGCCTTCTCACCAAGCTGCTTGCCTATTGTCCTGTAGCCCATCCCAGCCTTGTGCAGGTCTACAATTGTATCCCTGATGTCCTTACACAGCTCTCTGGTCTTGGCCATTGTGGAGAGGTTGGAGTCTGTTTGACTGAGTGTGTGGACAGGTGTCTTTTATAAAGGTAACGAGTTCAAACAGGTACAGTTAATACAGGTAATGAGTGGAGAACAGGAGGGCATCTTAAAGAAAAACTAACAGGTCTGTGAGAGCCGGAATTCTTACTGGTTGGTTGTTAGGCTATGGTTCAACCCAGCACTCAGAGAAACAAACACGACAAAGGGAGTGGAAGAAACAAAAATACTTTAATAAAAGTTCAAATTGTCTTAGTCCAAAAACAACTGAAGTAAAGGAACAGAGTGGGCTAGTCGGCTTCGGAGGAAGGAGAGGCTGAGGCAGGCAGGCAGGCAGGCAGGCAGACCGGCAGGCAGGAAGGCAGGCAGGTTGGGAGGTATGTCTGAACGCTCTGGTAAGAACAACGATCTGGCGCCGGTGGAGAGCCATGCCCCGGAATTAGTAGTGCATGTTGATGAGAGAATAGGATGCAGCTGCGTAGGCAGGAATCACTGGAAACAACCCGCAGCTGCACAGGAGAGGCAGATCCTGAGCACGCCCCCTGATCCACTCCAGACACACCCACATAAAGGGGACAAACACACATACAGATACAACAGACAGAGGGGACAAAACAAGGAGGAAGGGAAACAGAAAAGGGAGAGACAAGCTGCCCACATAACATTGGTAGGTGATCAAATACTTATGTCATGCAATAAAATGCAAATGAATTACTTAAAAATCATACAATGTGATTTTCTGGATTTTCTGGATTTTCTGGATAGTTGAAGTGTACCTATGATAAAAATTACAGACCTCTACATCCTTTGTAAGTAGGAAAACCTGCAAAATCGGCAGTGTATCAAATATTTGTTCTCCCCACTGTATATTGGACTTAAAGATATTTGTGTAACAGATAAGCATATCGCTGCTGCAGATATTGGAGTGGAAATATTGACTTCATTTAAAGATGTTAATAGTTCTTCACTAACTGTGGGAATAAACATCGAATTCTCTTCAGAATCTGCTATGTTGTCTCTGGTTGCAGTGACCACAAAATATCAAACGTCTCATTCTTTCCTTCACCATACTACATGTAGTCCAACTAGTAATTTAACTACATTTTGCAGTAGCTTGGTGGTGGTTTAACTAAATTCAAATCAAGGTAATTTTTTCAGTAGTTAATTACTTTTTTTTTGCCATATAGTGGTATAGCTTAACTACTGGAACTACACACTACTCTTTTTGCAAAAATAAAATAAAATATGGGTGAAATAGGCAATCATTTCCTTTCTTTTTCGGCATCAGACCTGCCTCATTCTCACTTAAAACATTGTTTTTGTGATTAATAGGATAAATTACACATTCTGTTAACATCTGACTACAGTGACCTGTTCTTGTAATTTGAGGTCTATGACATTTCAGATTTACATATGATACTTTTTCAAAGTAACTTTAGTTAAGTAAACTATATATTTTTAAGGGTAGCTTTAATGTAGCTTAACTTCTAGTGTGAAGTAATTGGTAGCTTGGTAAACTATATATTCATAGTAGCTTCCCCAACACTGTCCTTAATAAACCATTTATAAGGCATTTATAAATTGTGTGTTCACCAATCATTGCTCCCACATTAATGAACCATTTACTCATTATTAGTAAAGTATTTTGCAGTCCCTACATAAAGTGATTGCTATTTATACTTTATAAATAGTCACCAGTGCAATGTCTCACAAAAAGATGGGCACGCCATTGGTAGACATTCCTGCAGTACCTGGTAAAAGAATAAGCACACAACACAGGATGATTAACAAAATATGTGTGATTAACTAGCTTACTAAAATGTACAAATGTGGGCGTAATGATTAATAAATGGTGAGCAAACGGTTTGTAAATGCCTTATAAATGGTTTATTATGGACCCTTAAAATAAAGTTTTACTAGGTTTCTAAACCATCTTTGCTATTTGCTTGGTAATTATTAACGCGTTATAACGGTCAGACCGCTGTCAAACATCACCATTATGTACTAGGGCACGACAAGAAGACCTATAAAGAAAGCATTAGCATAACCTAGTGATTTCTTTATTATCTATATTGACAGACTATTCATTAGCTACATTGAAACGTCCTGGCTTCCATAACTGATACAGTAGCGTAGCGATGCATTCTGAACTAACTGCACTCGCGCTTCCTTGAGGACAGGTCGTAGATTCACCAAAGATGCTGATTGTCAAGAAAAACAACAGTAGGCTATACAAAAACTGCTTGTATAGTTTACTTCTTGTCGCCAAATTCAGTTCCCAGGCCAAGTGAATTTACCTGTTAGAATTAGACTGCTTCGAATAATTATCTCCGCACTCCATCTTCGAGACCCTTCCTTCTCTGCACACCGCAGACATTTGTTGTTCCCGTATTTGACAATCAGTTGTTTATGGCTGCTTGAACAGTTGCATTCTGGGTCTTGTAGTTGAATTGCCTAATTGCGTAATAGAGTTTTGTGATCACAAGCCCCCCAAAATAACTTGTAGTTCCTAAGTGCCTCGGCGTCCTGTCGAGCTGTAACTCATGACGTAACATATTCATTCATATATGGTTATATTCAACAGGGCCATGTATTACTGGATGAGGTTATTAAACTGTTACACTTTATATAAAGTCACACTGTCATGTCATGTGTTTCAAATATTAAATTAACAAAATCTAATGTCATGCTATTTATGATAATAAAATGTGAACCTTAAAATGGATTGTATCAGCTCCAAAAATTATATCAGTTCACATGATGAACTTTCCTGCATGTACAGTATTAAATATATATGGCAACAGTCATAAACTTAGTCAACACAACGTGTATTAATTAGTTGAGGGATAATAATGCACAGGTAATACAACACTTTAAAAAAAAAATTATGTTAACAGTTCAGATTCAGGGGTGTGGTGCCTCCCTAGATAGGATATAGCTTCAGATATGACCAACTTAAACATAGGAAAAACATTGTCTCATTTAGATCATAACCAAACTAAGTATTCTCCTCAACATAACCAATTTTACATGGACATTTTAGTCATTTAGCAGACGCTCTTATCCAGAGCGACTTACAGTTAGTGAGTGCATACATTTTTTTTTTCATACTGGCCCCCCGTGGGATTCGAACCCACAACCCTGGCGTTGCAAGCGCCATGCTCTACCAACTGAGCTACACGGGGCCAAAAGTTTTGTATCCTCTCTATAATGGTCAATTTTCGAAACAAAAAAGTATCTAAAACCTGTTGAAATTGTGTATGTTTGTAAGATAAAACATTAAAGCTAAAAAAATCTAAATTTAATGTGCATTGTCAAACGTGTTTTTTTTACTGAGAAAATAAAAAAACAATTTCTTAAGCAAACAAACAAAGGGATAGGGTAGCTGAAATAAATTAGCCATTACATGTGCAAATTACACCAAAATATGGTGTATTGCTATACTCGCTAAAAATATTTTTGCAGTTGCTGTTGTGTTCTACGTTGGCTCAAACAGGATATGTATTTTCCACATCATCTAGGAAGACAGATAGTAAACGGTGAGAGAAAGTATATATATACAGTTAAAGTCGGAAATGTACATACACTAAGGTAGGAGTCATTAAAACTCGTTTTTCAACCACTCCACAAATTTCTTGTTAACAAACTATAGTTTTGGCAGGTCTGTTAGGACATCTACTTTGTGCATGACACAAGTAATTTTTCCAACAATTGTTTACAGACAGATTATTTCACTTATAATTCACTGTATCACAATTCCAAAGGGTCAGAAGGTTACATACACTAAGTTGACTGTGCCTTTAAACAGCTTGGAAAATTCCAGAAAATGATGTCATGGCTTTAGAAGCTTCTGATAGGCTAATTGACATCATTTGAGTCAATTGGAGGTGTACCTGTGGATGTATTTCAAGGCCTACCTTCAAACTCAGTGCCTCTTTGCTTGACATCATGGGAAAATCAAAAGAAATCAGCCAAGACCTCAAAAAAACAATTGTAGACCTCCACAAGTCTGGTTCATCCTTGGGAGCAATTTCCAAACGCCTGAAGGTAACACGTTCATCTGTACTTTGGTGCAAAAAGTGCAAATCAATCCCAGAACAACAGCAAAGGACCTTGTGAAGATGCTGGAGGAAACAGGTACAAAAGTATCTATATCAACAGTAAAACGAGTCCTATATCGACATAACCTGAATGGCCGCTCATCAAGGAAGAAGCCACTGCTCCAAAACCGCCATAAAAAAGCCAGACTACGGTTTGCAACTGCACATGGGGACAAAGATCGTACTTTTTGGAGAAATGTCCTCTGGTCTGATGAAACCAAAATAGAACTGTTTGGCCATAATTACCATCGTTATGTTTGCAGGAAAAAGGGGGCACTTGCAAGCCGAAGAATACCATCCCAACCGTGTAGCACGGGGGGTGGCAGCATCATGCTGTGTGGGTGCTTTGCAGGTGCACTTCACAAAATAGATGGCATCATGAGGAAGGAACATTATGTTACATCTCAAGACATCAGTCAGGAAGTTAAAGCTTGGTTGCAAATGGGTCTTCCAAATGGACAATGACCCCAAGCATACTTGGTAAAATGGCTTAAGGACAACAAAGTCAAGGTATTGGAGTGGCCATCACAAAGCCCTGACATCAATCCTATAGAAAATGTGTGGGCAGAACTGAAAAAGCGTGTGCGAGCAAGGAGGCCTACAAACCTGACTCAATTACACCAGCTCTGTCAGGAGGAATGGGCCAAAATTATCCCAACTTATTGTGGGAAGCTTGTGGAAGGCTACCTGAAACGTTTGACCCAAGTTAAACAATTTAAAAGCAATGCTACTAAATACGAATTGAGTGTATGTAAACTTCTGACCCACTGGGAATGTGATAAAAGAAATAAGAGCTGAAATAAATCATTCTCTCTACTATTATTCTGTCTGACATTTCACATTCTTAAAATAAAGTGGTGATCCCAACTGACCTAAGACAGGGAATTTTTATTAGGATTAAATGTCAGGAATTGTGAAAAACTGAGTTTAAATGTATTTGGCTAAGGTGTATGTAAACTTCTGACTTCAACTGTATACAGTACCAGTCAAAAGTTTGGACACTCATTCCAGGGTTTTTCTTTATTTTTACTATTTTCTACATTGTAAAATAATAGTGAAGAAATCAAAAAAGTGTTAAACAAATCAAAATGTATTTTATATTTGAGATTCTTCAAAGTAGCCACCCTTTGCCTTGATGACAACTTTGCACACTGTTGGCATTCTCTCAACCAGCTTCATGAGGTAGTCACCTGGAATGCATTTTAATTAACAGGTGTGCCTTGTTAAAAGTTAATTTGTGGAATTTATTTCCTTCTTAATGCGTTTGAGCCAATCAGTTGTGTTGTGACAAGGTAGGGGTGGTATACAGAAGATAGCTCTATTTGGTAAAAGAACAAGTCCATATTATGGCAAGAACAGCTCAAATTAGCAATGAGAAACAACAGTCCTTCATTACTTTAAGACATGAAGGTCAGTCAATCTGGACAATTTCAACAACTTTGAAAGTTTCTTCAAGTGCAGTCGCAAAAACCAGCGAGCACTATGATGATGAAACTGGCTCTCATGAGGACCGCCACAGGAAAGGAAGACCCAGTGTTACCTCTGCTGCAGAGAATACATTCATTAGAGTTACCAGCCTCAGAAATTGCAGCCCAAATAAATGCTTCACAGAGTTCAAGTAACAGACACATCTCAACATCAAGTGTTCAGAGGAGACTGCGTGAATCAGGCCTTAACGGTCGAATTGCTGCAAAGAAACCACTAAAGGACAACAATACGAAGAAGAGACTTGCTTGGGCTAAGAAACACGAGCAATGTTCATTAGACCGGTGGAAATCTGTCCTTTGGTCTGATGAGTCCAAATTTTAGATTTTTGGTTCCAACCGCCGTGTCTTTGTGAGACGCAGAGTATGTGAATGGATGATCTCTGCATGTGTGGTTCTCACCGTGAAGCATGGAGGAGGAGATGTGATGGTGTGGGTTGCTTTGCTGGTGACACTGTCTGTGATTTATTTCGAATTAAAGGCACACTTACCCAGCATGGCTACCACAGCATTCTGCAGCGATACGCCATCCCATCTGGTTTGGGCTTAGTGGGACTATCATTTGTTTTTCAACAGGACAATGACCCAACACACCTCCAGGCTCTATAAGCGCTATTTGACCAAGAAGGAGAGTGATGGAGTGCTGCATCAGATGACCTCGCCTCCACAATCAACTGACCTCAACCCAATTTAGATGGTTTGGGATGAGTTGGACAGCAGATTAAAGGAAAAGCAGCCAAGAAGTGCTCAGCATATGTGGGAACTCTTTCAAGACTGTTGGAAAAGCATTACAGGTGAAGCTGGTTGAGAGAATGCCAAGAGAAAAGGTGTCATCAAGGCAAAGGGTGGCTGTTTGAAGAATCTCAAAGATAAAATATATTTTAATTTGTTTAACACTGTTTTGGTTAGTACATGATTCCATATGTGTTATTTCATAGTTTTGATGTCTTCACTATTATTCTACAATGTATAAAATAGTAAACATAATGAAAAATCCTGGAATGAGTAGGTGTGTCCACATTTTTGACTGGTACTGTATATACACACACAGCGCCTTCCGAAAGTATTCAGACCACTTGACTTTTTCCACATTTTGTTACGTTACAGCCTTATTCTAAAATTTTTATAAAAAAAATAAAAATCCTCATCCATCTACACACAATACCCCGTAATGACAAAGCCAAAACAGGTTTTTAGAAATACCTTATTTACATAAGTATTCAGGCTCTTTGCTATGAGACTTGAAATTGAGCTCAGATGCATCCTGTTTCCATTGATCATCCTTGAGATGTTTCTTCAACTTGACTGGAGTCCACCTGTGGTAAATTCAACTGATTGGACATGATTTGGAAAGGCACACATCTGTCTATATAAGTTCCCACAGTTGACAGTGCAAGTCAGAGAAAAAAACAAGCCATGAGGTCGAAGGAATTGTTCGTAGAGCTCCGAGACAGGATTGTGTCGAGGCACAGATCTGGGGAAGGTTACCAAAAAATGTCTGCAACATTGAAGGTCCCCAAGAACACAGTGGCCTCCATCAGACGGAAGCCACTCCTCAGTAAAAGGTACATGACAGCCCACTTGGGAGTTTGCCAAAAGGCACCTAAAGGACTCTCAGACCATGAGAAACAAGATTCTCTGGTCTGATGAAACCAAGATTGAACTCTTTGGCCTGAATACCAAGCGTCACGTCTGGAGGAAACCTGGCACCATCCCTACGGTGAAGCATGGTGGTGGCAGAATCATGCTGTGGGGATGTTTTTCAGCGGCAGGGACTGGGAGACTAGTCAGGATCGAGGGAAAGATGAACGGAGAAAAGTACAGAGATCCTTGATGAAAACCTGCACCAGAGCGCTCAGACCTCAGACTGGGGCAAAGGTTCACCTTCCACCAGGACAACGACCCTAAGCACACAGCCAAGTGAACGCATGAGTGGCTTCGGGACAATCCCCTGAATGTTCTTGAGTGGCCCAGCCACAGCCCGGACTTGAATCCGATCGAACATCTCTGGAGAGACCTGAAAATAGCTGTGCAGCGACACTCCCCATCCAACCTGACAGAGCTTGAGAGGATCTGCAGAGAAGAATGGGAGAAACTCCCCAAATACAGGTGTGCCAAGCTTGTAGCGTCATACCAAAGAAGACTCGAGGCTGTAATCACTGCCAAAGGTGCTTCAACAAAGTAATGAGTAAAGGGTCTGAATATTTATGTAAATGTGATATTTACATTTGTTTTATATTATACATTTCTATAAATGTCTAAAAACCAGTTTTTGCTTTGTCATTATGGGGTATTGTGTGTAGATTGATGAGGGGGAAAAAAACAATTGAATCCATTTTAGAATAAGACTGTAATGTAACAACATGTGGAAAAAGTCAAGGGGTATGAATACCTTCCGAATGCACTGTATGTAATAATATCCACCATGGTAAGCAGTGCTAAACTATTACATTGCAAACACCAAAGCTTTTCAGGTAAACAATAGCAGTCAATATGATGTAATCAATCACACAATCAACAAGCAACTAATAATTGATACTGTGCCAAAACTCGACGCTCAACTAGTAACCGTTCTTGACTCTCTCTCATTATGAAGGGAAGTCATTTGTAGCCTGTAGCATTTTTCTGCAAAGCCTCTGTGAAACTGCATTGCAGATATGTGTAATTGCAATTCCAGCCAAGGTTCTCATTCTCCCTATATACAAAAGCCTAGTCGCTAGACCAGAGCCAAGGGCCAAGGTCTGAAGAACTGTATTGAAAAGTGCAAAAGGTATCCATCAGTGCTTGTCTATTTATCCTTTGTAGTTCACCTATCAAACGTGAATACAACGATAAGGGCAGGTATTCAATCGTAATGCAATGTAATGTGTAATGATTGAATGCTACACTCCTTCTTTAAAGAACTCCCATCATTCCAAGTAGACAATTATGAATTCAACCAATGTAGGATGACATTTAAAAAATCTAATTAAAATTGCAATGGTGATATTGGGCCGAATCCTAACATGAAGTACACAAAATAATCAAAAATATCATTCTTTTTTTTGTTTTTTATTTAATGGTTAAGATTCGTTGCATTACAGTATGAGTTTAGCACCTGTATTTGTAGGACATACTGTAAAGTAATAACATTTTTGGAAAAACTGTGCTGGATGAACAAGCAGACTGAATTGCACCATATAACCATAAACTTTTCACAAACTCCCACTTTTCAGATTAACTAGATAATATACACAAGTGATTATAAAATAGATCTGCCGCTTTGAGAGAGCAAGCTATTCTGCTCTATTGATATAAATATACATTAACCATTTTATGAAATGTTACTTAAATCAAATGATTACAATTATTGTGAATTCAAGTATGTACTTTAAGTATTTATTATAGATAAAATATTAAAATTATCTGATTGCACATTAGCATTTTCAAAAAGACATTTACTTCAGACTTAATTCCCATTTACACTAAAATAGTTCACTGGCAGAACAGCCTAAAATGTTTAGCATTTCTGAGGATCAGTTATGGCTTAGTTAGGGTTTTGAATTGACTGAGGTGGCCCCGTTATCTTCTCATTGAATCTGGTCGGAAAGTGGGGCACAGAGATCTAAATGTACTTATTTCTGGACACCACATTGTTTCATTTTCAGTCCTGGGTTACAACCCTCCATATAGGAGGTTTAGGTTAGAGTAGGGTGAAGCTGCCCCTTAGAAGTTGATCTATGGTCAGTTTTGTGTGTTTACCCATAATTCTTAAGGTTAAAATTTAGGCAGGGCTGCTGATTCTAAATCTGTGTCTAAGGGCAACTTCTTCCTGGAGCGTTAAGGTTGGGCCAAAACATTTGCAGTGCTCTTCAAGTGCAAAAATACAAAACAGGGGGGAAGAGAGGAAAGGGGTTAGGGTTAAAGTGCAAGACAAGTGTTTTAGTGACCGGGAATAGGTCCTTATACATAACAACAACTAAACCTTCATTTGACGTTTATTTTTATTTTTGTTTCATAAAAGATTATTCTCTTCAAACTAACTTAAACTTTTATATAAAAAGTCGACTGCAGCTCCCTTTTCTGAATTATTTAAAGGCCCAGTGCAGTCAAAATTCACTCATTCCTGTGTTTTGTATCAAATTGTACAACAGCTGATGAAACTAACACTGTAAAAGTGTGAAAACATTTGATCAGTGTTATTTCCTGATAGTTGCTGGTTGAAAATGCAATCTACACACAACCTTTTAATCAGCAGGTTTGCATGGGTGGGGGTTTTGGCTTGCCTGGTGACATCACCAGGTGGTAAATTGGTTAATAGACCACTAACAAAGAGAGTTCCAAACCTCTCTGCAAATAACAGCTAGTTTTCAGTTTTCCCCTCCCCACTCCCAAACTAATTTGATTGTGCTGCAATGTTGCAACTACAAGTACTTTCCCATTGTTAGATTCAGCATTTAGGCCTTAATCTGTAACATTAGCAGTGAAAACCTATATTAAAACAAAATCTACACATCTTCAAACTTTGTGGATATGCTGTTTACATTGCTTGGGTGTAGATATAGATTTTAGTGTGGAAATGTTTGCGTTAACATCCCCAATCATATGCCCCAAGGTCTAATCACTGTCTCTAAAATTCGATAAAATCTCATATCATTTTGTGAAAATGGTGCTAACTTCCTACATTTCAGTGTAAATGCAACAAAGACTATAACTACGTAGCTTAGCCACAGCATAAGAACACAGGAAAGAATATGATGTATGTGTTACAGTGTGGTCTTTCACTACATTGGGCCGTCGAAAGAAAGCCAAACAAAACAAAGAAAGAGACAAAAACTAATTAGCATATTGCACTGAAGCAGACTGATAAAAAAACCCCTCTCTACCTCGACATTCTTCTGCCACAATAAAAAACAAAAGACGCCAAAATGAAAAACAACAAAAATGCAAATGAGTGTGATCGCTTTAGACCAAATTTGACCTTCCTGCCTTGAAAAAAAGAGTGATGACGTCATTGCTTTGAGTATGTATATATCTCTCTCTATATATAGAGATATTTTATATATACACAGTACAGTTTATCCGTAAAAAAAATCACTAGCAGTACCTCACCATCCTAATAGAATATCCTTTGAAAAATCTCTCAAACACAACATGAATCTAAAGACATATAGAGGGAATATGCCAACATTAATTAGAAATACTACTTTTGTTTAGAAAATGCTATTTATACATAGAGCGGGATTATAACTTTGATTACAATTAACCGCTGTTGTCAATAGTTTAACTGAAACGATGCTTAGAAATGGAATGGAGGAAACAAAATGCAAATGACTGTTATATCAACATATACCAGTAGACACAAACTGTATACAGTATATTTAAAGTTGAAACACAAAGATCAGAGTGCAGTTGTTTTTAGTTTCGTTCTCTGTCCCCCAGTCCTTGAGGCATCCAAAACGTCCTTGAGCTTACTGGCGTAATGTGGATAGATAGACATAGATAGCATCCTCTCTGGCTCTTGGGTTAGTCAGAGCTACTCGGAAGGAGGGGGCACCCACTTGGGCTTACTCCTCCGTGTGGTGGGTGGGTTGGGCTGTCTGTTTAGTGTCAGGCTCCCTGTGTTCCCCCTCTCTGTCGGGACTGGGGTCTTGGCCTGGGCCATGTTCGGGGTGGGGGCTGAGGTTGGGTTCGGGGTGGGGGCTGAGTTTTGGGTGGTGCTGAAAATAGTATTTGTTTGGACGGGGGTGGCCTCAGGGGGGCGCTCTTTGGGCTTGCGGCCTCTCTTCTTTCCCATGGTGGCTCCGTTCTTAACCTCAGTTTTCTCTATCCCTTGGTGCTCTGACGGTTTGCTCTTGCTGCTGATGCTGCTGCTGGGCACCATGTGGCTGGAGGCTCGGAACCAGTTCTGTAACGTATGGTAATGTTGAGGGAAAAACATTAAACTGCATGTTATTGCAAGTGTATGACATCCACCTGTGTGTTTTAAAATGTGTGTATAAATGAGTGTGTATATCAGGCCTATCTGTAAGTGAGTGTTTATGTATGTTCGTCTCACCTGTGAGTGTGTCTTGCTGATATGGTACTTGACACCACTCTCTGAGCTGAATTCCTTCTGGCACAGTAAGCAGGTGTACTTCCCTGCATCGCCCCCTGCCTGGAGCACACAGAAACACACCCCAGTCAAGTGTAGGTAGAAGTTGTCCCTAAACCCAACAAGGTGATACAGGGTCAGATATTTTCTCATCCATTTAAATTATACTGGTCCTGATGGTCCTACCTGGTTACAGTTGGCTAGATGAGCTTTGAGTCCGGACACACTGGAGTAAACAGCTTCACAGCTCTAAAAACAGAGAGGAACAAACTCTGCCTATAAAACATGAACTTGTTCATTTTTAGAGACTGTTGAGCTCTGAATTGACAGCGCTGAAATGAATAACAGCAACTGGACTATTTAAAATACAGGAGTTATCTGAGAGGGGTTTAATGTACAGAACATGTTGTCCAGAGGTTCTTACTCCGTTGGAGCAGCAGATGAAGCCCTTCTCTTTGACCTCATTCTTCCAGCTCTCCAGCAGCTTGGGACTGAACTTGGGAAGGCCAGGACGAGTGTAGTTCAACTGGGGGAGGAAGACGGACGACATGTTAAGTGTGTGTGTGTGTGTGTGTGTGTGTTTGTGAGTGTACGTGTCTGTATCTTACCCTCTTGCTGTCCGGTACCAGGTCATCTTTGATGCGACGCTTTGTGCCCCAGTCCTTGGCCAGTTCATCCTCTGCTATCTCCTGCAGGTGGAACACTGCTACCTGAGCAGACTGACGTCTCACCCTACCACTAGGAGTCCTCTCAAAGTCCTCCCCCAGCCCCTCTCTCTCCCCACCCCACTCTCTCTCCCTCTTTCTCCCATCCCTCTCTCTCTCCTTCTCCCTACCCGCAGACAACCCCTGCCACTTCTCTTTTTTCTTCCTCTCTCTCTCCATGTGGTTCTGTTCCCTCCTTCCTGCAGGCTGTGGCTGTGACTCCTCTGTTGTCACCTGGAGGAGAGGAGGGACACAGCCCAGTCAGAGACCAATGAGGAAAGGATTCACAGCGATTCAACCAATGACTATGGGTGTAATAAAGGACGAGAGGATAGGGAATAGAGAGCAATAGTAACGGCGTCTTTTTGTAGGCATAACTCCGCCATGGCTTGTCGGCCTAAGCCTGTGAGGAAATTAATGTTTAAAAAAAAAAGTGTTTTTGGGATAAATGCAGAAAATAAGGTCTGTGGTAAACACAGGCTTAGGAGATCTTATACGTTTTGTTCTATGAGATAATCTTCATCAGATAACGTCACTTTTTGTGAATTTTGAAGCATTTATGTAATCAAAGCACATAAAGGCTTCATAATTCATAAAGATCTGACATTATCTCACAGAACAAAACGTATAAGATCTCCTAAGCCTGTGTTAACCTCTGACCTTATTTTCGGCGTTGATCCCAAAACCCAATTTTTCCCCATAAATGTCCGCCATAGGAATGGCTGAACGAACCAGATGTAACTAATTTCCATAATTAACAGTATATATGACATGTCAAGACACACTAGTCATAATAGTTTAATAGTAAACAACGTTCAGCTCTCTCTTACCCCTCTGCCGGTGGTATTGTTGATATTGTTGGTATTGTTGTTAGTGGTGGTGGTGGGGTGTTCGGTGCGGAGGTGGTAGTCTCTGCCAGACTTAGAGCGGTAACTCTTCCCACAGTGCTGACACAGGAACACAGGCTTGTCCTCCTCTGATAGCTCTCTGCCACAGCGCTTCTGATGGTACTGGTATCCCATCAGACTGGAGAAATGGGCCGAGCAGCCCTGTGTGTGTGTGTGTGTGTGTGTGTGCGTGCGTGCGCAACATTTAAAAAGGGAGAAATAAAAACATTCACAATAGACTAGAAATCAGGTTAGTGGAGCGGAGTATGGATTTGTCTAACGAACACAACCATCACATTTTGTCTATGTATTATTCATCTAACCTTTTTATATAGTCTAATTAACATAAACATATTTTTCTCAAGAGAGATGGCCAACCATTTTTTGTGGTTGTTTGACATAAGAATGAGATAGAAGTGGAGGAAAGATTGAACCATGTCCATGGATGAAGAGAGGTTATTGTAAATGTCTCTGTCTCTGCACCCCTGCCTCTTCCCCTCTCTGCACTGTAGTGTGAGGAATTGGTAACAGAGTGTTGATGTGTGTTTGGGCAGAATAACAAGAAAGACCGAGGAGAGGAGGGAGCGAAAAAGGAAAGTGAGAAAGAGAGAGAACGAGAGAGGGGTAAATGGAGATGGAGGGTTGTGCAGCAGAAATAGAGAAGAGGAGTGAATAAAATTGGAGACGATAGCAAGAGAAAGAAAGAAAGAAAGAAAGAAAGAAAGAAAGAAAGAAAGAAAGAAAGAAAGAAAGAAAGAAAGAAAGAAAGAAAGAAAGAAAGAAAGAAAGAAAGAAAGAAAGAAAGAAAGAAAGAAAGAGAAAGAAAGAAAGGGCACAGCCCACTGTGCAAAAACTGGTTGAATCAACGTCGATTCCATGTCATTTCAACCATAAAATTTGAATTAACTTGGAATACTGATCCAATGACATTGTGACATTTTTTGTTGATTTAACATTAGTTGACAACTCAACCAAATGTAAATCAAAACTACACATTGAACTGACGTCTGTGCCCAGTGGGAGGAGAGAGTACATACCTCGCTAGGACACTTGATTCGTCCCATCTGTTTGAGCACTCTGCGCAGCCTCTCTCTCTCCTCCTGCCCGTCCCCCATCTGGCCCTCGCTCCCCGAAGCCTGAGGGTGGGAAAACACAGCGTCGTACTAGCGTCCTGTCCCCTCAAAACACCTCCCCCTCCCAAACCAGGCCTGGAAAATGTGATTTCCATCTCAGGCGTTCGGGCGGTGCCAGAATCATTAAACGGTTTCATAGGAAGGTCGTTACTCAACGCATGTTTATGACAACTGTCAAACTAATGTTTTCACCAAGGTGTTTATCAGTGCCAAAAACATGCCTGATAAAAATAGCAGCTGACAGCACAGCACAGCCAGAGAGAGGAGGAAAGGGGAGGGGGGCTACAGATTAGGGTAGTGATTAAGTGCATTTGTGACCCATTTCAAGAAGCTAGGCGTATTTCGCACGTCACTACGTCACAAGAGAGGCCTTTAAACGTTTTTTTTTTGACAGAAATGCCTTCTGGAACATGTGAACTTTCATCTGCCTTGATAACAAACATGTATGCCATCTGTAAATACAAATACAATTGTTAAATTACGAGCCTAGTTGGTTTAGCCACGTAAAAATACAGGAACCTTCCCGCTAGCCATGATTGGCTGAGATAATGGATTTACTGGACATGCCTAGAGATGAGTTCGGATTGGTCTGCCATGTAGCACGCCTCTGTCTATAACATGAGCTCCTCAGTATGTGTAGATCATCCTTTCTACTGTGGCTTTCTTTTAAAGATATCATGAAGAACTGAAAAAGTGTTGCTACTGCTCTCAACATTGCTGCCCTGAAGTTGTGATGGACTACTTTCTGGAGGACGATCATGCCATGCTGACTCTCTCTGACTCTGAAAATGAATCAGACGATGAGGAAATCCCTGATTCAGGTAAAAACATTTTCACTGAACCAGACATTGTAGGGATGACAGTGATGGGGAAGAAAAGGTGATCAACAGTGTTGTTGTCATGGAAGAAGTTGACCGAGTTTTGAAATCAATGGAATGCTCGGTGGAAGCATAGAGATGATTGCCAAATGCGGAGACAGTCGATAAAAGAACACAGAAGGCTGTTGTATAAAACACCTGACTCCAGATCACATCTTCAAACTAATGGCAACCATGGCATCCATGGCAGAGAGGGAGAAGTGTTCGTCTATGTATACGGGTAAGAGTCTAGCTACATTTTCAGATATTATACGTTTCTAATTTAGTCAGAAAGTCGTTTTCATTGCAATTGAAAGCATACTGTTAGCTAGCTACCTAAAGTTAGCTGACTGGCTCGCTAGCTAAAGTTACGAATGATCTGTCTAGTAATATTATTTGCATCTCCGAAATCCAGCTAGCTAACATTGAACCTAGTTGGTTAGCTTTAGCTACAGTGGCTTGCGAAATTATTCACCCCCGTTGGCATTTTTGCCCATTCTTCAAGGCAAAACTGCTCCAGCTCATTCAAGTTGGATGGGTTCCGCTGGTGTACAGCAATCTTTAAGTCATACCACAGATTCTCAATTGGATTGAAGTCTGGGCTTTGACTAGGCCATTCCAAGACATTTAAATGATTCCCCTTAAACCACTCGAGTGTTGCTTTAGCAGTATGCTTAGGGTCATTGTCCTGCTGGAAGGTGAACCTCCGTCCCTGTCTCAAATCTCTGGAAGACTGAAACAGGTTTCGCTCAAGAATTTCCCTGTATTTAGCGCCATCCATCATTACTTCAATTCTGACCAGTTTCCCAGTCCCTGTTGATGAAAAACATCACACAGCATGATGCTGCCACCATCATGCTTCACTGTGAGGATGGTGTTCTCGGGGTGATGAGAGGTGTCGGGTTTCTTCCATATGTTTGGGGAGTCTCCCACATGCCTTTTGGCGAAAACCAAACATGTTTTTTCTGGCCACTCTTCCGTAAAGCGGAGATTGGAGTATCTGTCCATAGGACCACTTTAAGCTATACACTCCACAGAGCTGGGCTTTACGGAAGAGTGGCCAGAAAAAAACATGTTTGGTTTTCGCCAAAAGGCATGTGGGAGACTCCCCAAACATATGGAAGAAGGTACTCTGGTCAGATGAGACTAAAATTGAGCTTTTTGGCCATCAAGGAAAACGCTATGTCTGGCACAAACCCAACACCTCTCATCACCCCAAGAACACCACCCCCACAGTGAAGCATGGTGGTGGCAGCATCATGCTGTGGGGATGTTTTTCATCGGCAGGGACTGGGAAACTGGTCAGAATTGAAGGAATAATGGATGGCGCTAAATACAGGGAAATTCTTGAGCGAAACCTGTTTCAGTCTTCCAGAGATTTGAGACTGGGACGGAGGTTCACCTTCCAGCAGGACAATGACCCTAAGCATTCTGCTAAAGCAACACTTGAGTGGTTTAAGGGGAAACATTTAAATGTCTTAGAATGGCCTAGTCAAAGCCCAGAACTCAATCCAATTGAGAATCTGTGGTATGACTTAAAGATTGCTGTACACCAGCAGAACCCATCCAACTTGAAGGAGCTGGAGCAGTTTTGCATTGAAGAATGGGCAAAAATCCCAGTGGCTAGATGTGCCAAGCTTATAGAGACATACCCCAAGAGAATTGCAGCTGTAATTGCTGCAAAAGGTTGCTCTACAAAGTATTGACTTTGGGGGAGTGAATAGTTATGCACGCTCAAGTTTTCTGTTTTTTTGTCTTATTTCTTGTTTGTTTTACAAGAAAAAATATTTTGCATCTTCAAAGTGGTAGGCATGTTGTGTAAATCAAATGATACAAACCCCCCAAAAATCCATTTAAATTCCAGGTTGTAAGGCAACAAAATAGGAAAAATGCCAAGGGGGTGAATACTTTTGCAAGCCACTGTACATCCTTAGTCTGCGAGGGAAAGGAGGGGGATAAGATGGTAGCTCTGAGGATTACATGTAATTCCCACACTAAAGCAAAGCAAAGAGAATCATGTCACAGTCAGGCCCTGAGGCTAGAGAACACACACTCCCACTAGCCTTAGATTCACCAGGGGACACAGCGAAACCACCAGCATCTATTTTTTTAAACCTATATCAGACATGAGAGAGAAGGAAAGGGGTGAGAGAATGAGAGAGAGAAATACAGAGAAAGAATGAGAGTGGGAAAGAACGATATGGAAACGTAGTGAGAGTGTGAGAGGAAGAGAGAGGGAGGGAGAGAGACTGAGAGAGAGAGGAGAGGGAGTAAGGGAGTACTAGAGAGAGGGATAGAGAGTAGAGAGAGAAATCAGAGGTAGTGTATCACAGTGGCAGTTACAACAACAAGGTCAAAGCCAGCAGGTGACCTCTGTCACTGTGTCATTCTGCTGCTGTGTTTTCCGACGCTGCACTGGGGCTCAGCCATGTGACCATAGGACACACACTGGGTACAGACTAGCAACGATGCCACTTCTGCAGGTAATTCAGAACAACACAAACACACCCACATAGACACGCACAATCACAAACGAAAGTGTTTGGGACATGTTAGTTCATTCATATTTTATTATACTTTTTAAGATAGTCGTTTTGAATTATTCAACAAACTTCATTCATTCCACTAACGCAGGAGGGATATGTTGATATCTTAATGAACATCCCTACTGCACCAGAATGTAATGTGCAGAGACTGAAGACATAAGGGTCTTAGCCAGTTTTACTTCACTTGTACAGAGGGCATAACTCATCTTAGATTTAAACAAATCAGCTATGATGGCAAGGCTGAATGAAACACACACACACAGTATTGCGCAGCTAACCTTGTGAGGACATACAATTCAGTCAATTCAAAATCCTATTTTCCCTAACCCTAAACCTAACCCTAACCCATACCCTTACCCTAATCCTAACCTTAACTCTAACACAAAAACCTAACCTTAACCCTAACCCTAAACCTAACCCTAGCACCTAACCCTATCTCCTAATCCTAACCCTAATTTTAACCTTAACCTTAAACCCCCTAGAAATAGCATTTGACCTTGTGGGGACCAACAAAATGTCCCCAGTTGGTCACATTTGTCTTGGTTTACTATTCTTGTGGGGACTTCTGGTCCCCACAAGTATAGTTAAACATGTCCACACACACACACGCATGCACACACGCACACGCACAAAGGAGACTGTTTGGGAAATGTTTGTTCATTAATATTTTATGATGGGGCGGCAGGTAACCTAGCGGTTTAGATCATTGGACCAGTAACCGAAAAGTCATTGGTTCGAATCCCTGAGATGACTAGGTGAAAAACCAGTCAAATCAAATCAGGTCGACGTGTCTACTAATGCAGGAGAGAGGGCCATGTTAATATATTAATGAACCTCTACTTGAGCAAGGCACTTAACCCTAATTGCTCTGGATACGAGTTTCTGCTAAATGTAAAACTTTTTGAGATAGTAGTTTTGAATTATTTAACAAACTTAATTGAAGTGCCATTACACTAATGCAGAAGGGATATGTTGATATCTTAATGAACCTCTCTACTGAGGGAGTTAACGCCATAATGTAATGTGCATGCTTTCAGAATAACCATAACAAGCATTACTTCAGCTGTGCCAAAAAGAACAACAGTAGCCTCCTGTAGCTCAGTTGGTAGAGCATGGCGCTTGCAACGCCAGGGTTGTGGGTTCGATTCCCATGGGGGGCCAGTATGAAAAATGTATGCACTCACTAACTGTAAGTCGCTCTGGATAAGAGCGTCTGCTAAATGACGTAAATGTAAAAATCCATCTTTTAGAACAGGGGTGTCAAATTAATTTTGCACCACGGCCGCATTCGGTCTTCACCGAGGTCCAGAGGGCCGCACTTTAAATTGATTACTTCAATTAATAGCCCAGGAGTTTATTTGCTTCAATCACTGAACACAACAGGCGCTTATAAGAGACATGCTTCTATTTGAGCCATGCATCTATTTCCTTAATGCACACAACTTTTGCTCAATAAAATGTTGAAAAGACTACCACACTGTTTATTGTGACCAGTATGACCAGTATAAACATAATAACAAATCCATCGCAGATCAGACTTGCAAAGACTAGGCTGCCTATCACACACCCCCAATTCTATGCTTCAGCACCATTCTCTCACTTGTTGTGCCTTGTTGCAGCGAGATCATATTACTTTATGCTTAACTGTCATGTTTTTTTTAACCCTTACCGGCTACATTCACTTCACCAATAGATGTTTATTTCCCCCCCCCAACCATGTCAAACCACAGTACTGTCTCATCCATGGCAATGATGTTGCTCTTCTTTATCTTCTTTTATGCACTGAATTTCACTCGTAAACAATTCATTTAGACCCAGCGTTTATTTAAAACAGCTGTTTATTTACTGAAATGTGTGCCAATGCCCGGCTATCAAAAGGGACAGGTGGCTATTTGAGACTGCATTTCATTGAAGTTTTACAATATATTCCCTTGTCATCAAAATGTGCAAAAAATAGTTCTCTATCTAATAACGCTTTTAGAATTTTCGATGCTCCCTGACTGTCTAGCTTTCCTTTCGTTGACCATTAGCAAGCTGGGCAGAGTGACTATAAACGTAGGTCCATTATGTAGGTCCATTTTCATTTCTACACAGTTTCAATTTAGTTTTAGTCATTTCAATGTTGATTAAGAAAAATTTTCCCTGAGAAGAATACATAAAATACAATTACTGTAATTTTTTTACTCAAACCACCTGCGGGCAGGATCCAGCCCACGGGCCTTATGTTTGACACCCCTGTTTTAGAAACATTTAAAACTATTTTTTTTTACCCACAGTTATAATTGTTTGGTACATGGCCTTCTCAAGAGACTCTGTCTAAAATTGCACATTTCTGATACTATATCCCTTCACACAATCCATCCATTACAAGAAACAAGGTGCTCTTTCTGACAGGGGAAACCAGACACAAGCACACTGTAGGGTGTTGGAGTCCATATTGGTCAGAAGTGAAAAAAAACTCTACTTTAGGGTCTGGTAGACACTTGGGGCTCAATTTTAACAAACCTAATGCAAATGGTCAATCTAAGCGCAGGCGGTAGCGCTATAGGTTCAGGGGTGTGTCAGAAATATTTGTGCTATTTTCACAACTACAATTATCGGCTCACTTGCTGGCGTTGGCGCGAAAGGGTTGGGTTTTCATGAACAAGTTGTTGGTGTGTCGAGGCTTGGCCCCTCACTGGCCAATCAGAACATGCTCCATAGCTAAATATGTGGTTGCTTCAAGTTGTGTATTTACGGTCTTTTATGTATTGCATTGGAATCAAATCCAATTCCAATGTTAGTCCGTTATAGTTTGTTAAATGGCCTACAGAAACGAAATAACAAAATGTAGACCTATCCCATCTTTGCTAAATACATTAATTTGAACCCATTGTCCTAAGTAATTGCATGGCTTCAATAGCATTCATTTACATTTCAGTCATTTAGTAGACGCTCTTATCCAGAGCGACTTACAGTTAGTGAGTGCATACATTTTCATACTGGCCCCCCGTGGGAAACGAAACCCACAACCCTGCCGTTGCAAGCGCCATGCTCTACCGACTGAGCTACAGGGGACATTCACACTGATATAGGGGCTAGGCCTACTGTAAATTGCACTTTGGCTGTGCATGGACATGCCAAACATTGTTAATAAGCTAGATTCAATTCATTATTGATAAGGCCTAAAAAGAGAACACATAATTCTAATCAAATTCTACAAATAAAAAATACATGTTTTAAATAGGCTATGTCTAAATACACTTACAGGCACCATAATTTCTCCCCGTGGGCATGTAATATTAAAACAACGCAGACCATGGAGGGTTTTACGCACATCCAAACTTTTCACAGTAGCTGGATCCAATATAAAGAGAAATGGAGAATGTCCACTCACCGTTATACAGCTCCCAAATATGTTTTATGAATATAATTGGAACCATCTTACAGATCAGATCGTATTCACACATCTCCAGGAGTTGCATTGCATGCGCGCCACGGAGTTGTCACCATAAAACCAGGAAGGAAGGTGAATCATTCTAATAAGTTTGGTTGTAATAAAAATATAACAGCAACAATAAATAAATGTAAAATGTAATGAAATCATAAAATGGCCAGGATAAAAAAGACATGCATTGCTGTTGAACCAGTCTGTGTTATAGTAGGCCTAAGGGAGGGCTCTGGTTTTAAACATATGAACAAGCATTTGTCACAGGAAAATAACTTCTAAATACAAGGTTCACCAGTATGTCAGCTCACTATTTTGCTCCTCTCAAACTTGATATTTTAATAAAACTTTGTTGATTAAGATTTATTTCCAAGCGTTCTCAGGAGCCAAACCCTTGACTACTTCGCGACTGCATTGGGCAGGACAACAACAAAAAAAGCCTTCATTGAGAGGAGCGGAGGCTATGCTTGGTTTTTAATCCAATAAAACGAAATGGAAAAAAACACAAGTTTTTTATATCTCTAAATACGAAGTATACAGGCACCAAAAGCAGATTAGGATACTCTTGTTCCATGTGAATATGGGCATTGTGCGTTATCGCTAAAACCAGCTTTTGGTTGGTCTTAAATATCCCTATCAGCGCTGCCTGAAATTAGCACTTTGGATTGTGTTTTTTTTTAAGGACACACCTCAAATATTTCCACCCCTCCCATCTGAGCAAAAGTGAGCTGATTTAAGACAGGTAAATTGCTGAACCTGGCGTTAGGGCTGGAAAATGCCAGTGCGTCAGTTTTTACATGACAAAATTGCTAATGTGCGCTTGACACTCGCGTCACCTTAACGCCAGCTGAAAATAGAGCCCTTGGTGTCTATATTGCTCAGAAGTGTCTATATTGGTCACTCAACAGTTCTAGGTATGTAGTGGTCAGTGGGTCACTGGGTCTGAGGTGTAACCTCTTTGACCAGGGCTGGATTACCGAACGGGCACGCAGGGGACTTGCCCCGGGCCCCCGACTTCCAGGGGCCCCAACAGAAGATAGAGGGGGTTTTAGCATATGATAGCAAAATGTGTAGAATTACAGGAAATTAGCTTTAAAACTGCAACATTTTCTCTTAGCCTCATGGCAAAATGTGTAGAATAGCAGGAAATTAGTTTTAAAACTGCAAAACCTTCTCTCAGATTCATGGCAAAATGTGAACAAAAGCATGAGATGCGCTATAAAATGGCCAAGAAATAGAGGTCAGGAGAAGAACCCTTCAATTGTCTGCCATGCCACCCCCAATCCCAAACCAATCCCTCACGCCTACTTGCTAGGAACTCACAACAGAGCTCCCTCCACTGTAACATGTTGCTGATTAAACTCCAACGGTTACTTTCAGAACGGATAGTTTCTGTCTAGGGGATCAATAGATCAATCAACTTTGGTTGTGTGTGTGTGTGTGTGTGTGTGTGTGTGTGCGTGCTTGCGTTTGTGTGTGTACCTTGCTGCTGTGCTCAGCCATTGTATGGTAGTTGAGTCCGGCCTTGGACCTGAACTGTTTCTGGCACTGCTGGCACTTCAGGGCATCCTGGAGCTGCAGGGTTAAAGGACAAAGTAACTCAAAGGTAATTAATTCCTATTAACTTCTAAATATCTTGTATCCACTGGCAGTCAAGGCCTTAGTCTTTCAGCTCACTGTTCCCCACCCTTTTAATGAAGAAGACACAACAGGCCAATATTGATCTATCTGGCAGAGGAAGAGGTTTTACAGTGACTGACCCCTGTGCTAATGTGGTGATTCTATCACTCCTTAATGGCACAACTGTCACTTTTATAGTCACACAGTCCACCAGGCCAGGCTTCATAAAGAACCCGCTCTCATAAGCACCTATTGCCTTAGCTCTACATTACCTCAATAGTTTAAATTGGCTTCTTCTCCTTGTGTCCTTTCCTGATTGTTTTGACCTACAGCCTGTAGCCTGTGTTTTCAGATTGGTACAGTTAAAGGAGAGGAAGCTACTTCAGAGTATTGAGATGCAGCCACAGTATAATTCCTCCAGCCAATCAATACTCTGCATCTAATGGCCCCCTTCAGAGAGAAGCATCTAACAGCGTGCCTGACTTATTCTCATCCCCAGAGTACAATAGTGGTCTGAACCCGATGAAGAGGTTACAACTGCATTTCAGAAAGCAGTACAATTATTAAAAAGCAAACAAAGAGTTTCATCCCAAAACGTGTTATATCCATTTTCAGAAATGTCGGTAAATTGACATTAATTTAAAAAATATGTGAAAGAGATAGAGCTATACTTTTTTCATTTTACCATGGCATGGGCTAGTGAAAAGACAGACATTATTTTGTTTGAAATGTATTGCTAGGTAATTTTATTTTAAAGAGACAAATAATCATTTTTGTGGCAAAACGCTATATATCCACTTCAAACAACAGTACTCCAACAGAAAAAGTATCCCAATTGAGTTTTAAACAGGTACATGTGTATTCTCTGCAGAAGGTGAGCAGCGTATAACATTTGTGTTAACAATCTATTTGGTTATTATATTGTACAATATTATATATTGTACAATGGACATAAGGGTTCAATACAAATACATATTGCATTTCGTAGTGATGGCAATATCCGTATTCATGTCACTAATATCTTTGTCTGTTCAGCTGTCTGACCCATTTGGGTGAATGAACTTGGTTTGAGCTTTACTAATCGTCCGTGAGTTTTTACTCTTTATTTAGAACCTACAGTGCCTTGGCGTTTTTCCTATTTTGCTGCATTACAACCTGTAATTTAAATGGATTTTTATTTGGATTTCATGTAATGGACATACACAAAATAGTCCAAATTGGTGAAGTGAAATGAAAAAAATTACTTGTTTTAAAAAATTCATGAAATTTATAATGGAAAAGTGGTGCGTGCATATGTATTCACCCCCTTTGCTATGAAGCCCATAAATAAGATCTGGTGCAACCAATTACCTTCAGAAGTCACATAATTAGTTAAATAAAAGTCCACCTGTGTGCAATCTAAGTGTCACATGATCTGTCACATGATTTCAGTATATACAGTGGGGAATATATTTAGTCAGCCACCAATTGTGCAAGTTCTCCCACTTAAAAAGATGTGAGAGGCCTGTAATTTTCATCATAGGTACACGTCAACTATGACAGACAAAATGAGGAAAAAAAATCCAGAAAATCACATTGTAGGATTTTTTATGAATTTATTTGCAAATTTGTCACGCCCTGACTCAGTTTAATATTTAATAAACATGTACGCATATCACGCTGCGCCTTGGTCTGACCCGTCGATGAACGAACGTGACAAAATTATGGTGGAAAATAAGTATTTGGTCAATAACAAAAGTTTCTCAATACTTTGTTATATACCCTTTGTTGGCAATGACACAGGTCAAACGTTTTCTGTAAGTCTTCACAAGGTTTTCACACACTGTTGCTGGTATTTTGGCCCATTCCTCCATGCAGATCTCCTCTAGAGCAGTGATGTTTTGGGGCTGTTGCTGGGCAACACGGACTTTCAACTCCCTCCAAAGATTTTCTATGGGGTTGAGATCTGGAGACTGGCTAGGCCACTCCAGGACCTTGAAATGCTTCTTACGAAGCCACTCCTTCGTTGCCCGGGCGGTGTGTTGGGGATCATTGTCATGCTGAAAGACCCAGCCACGTTTCATCTTCAATGCCCTTGCTGATGGAAGGAGGTTTTCACTCAAAATCTCACAATACATGGCCCCATTCATTCTTTCCTTTACACGGATCGGTCGTCCTGGTCCCTTTGCAGAAAAACAGCCCCAAAGCATGATGTTTGCAACTCAGCATTCTTTGTCCTCCAAACACGACGAGTTGAGTTTTTACCAAAAAGTTCTATTTTGGTTTCATCTGACCATATGACATTCTCCCAATCCTCTTCTGGATCATCCAAATGCACTCTAGCAAACTTCAGACGGGCCTGGACATGTACTGGCTTAAGCAGGGGGACACGTCTGGCACTGCAGGATTTGAGTCCCTGGCGGCGTAGTGTGTTACTGATGGTAGGCTTTGTTACTTTGGTCCCAGCTCGCTGCAGGTCATTCACTAGGTCCCCCCGTGTGGTTCTGGGATTTTTGCTCACCATTCTTGTGATCATTTTGACCCCACGGGGTGAGATCTTGCGTGGAGCCCCAGATCGAGGGAGATTATCAGTGGTCTTGTATGTCTTCCATTTCCTAATAATTGCTCCCACAGTTGATTTCTTCAAACCAAGCTGCTTACCTATTGCAGATTCAGTCTTCCCAGCCTGGTGCAGGTCTACAATTTTGTTTCTGGTTCCTTTGACAGCTCTTTGGTCTTGGCCATAGTGGAGTTTGGAGTGTGACTGTTTGAGGTTGTGGACAGGTGTCTTTTATACTGATAACTAGTTCAAACAGGTGCCATTAATACAGGTAATGAGTGGAGGATTATCAGTGGTCTTGTATGTCTTCCATTTCCTAATAATTGCTCCCACAGTTGATTTCTTCAAACCAAGCTGCTTACCTATTGCAGATTCAGTCTTCCCAGCCTGGTGCAGGTCTACAATTTTGTTTCTGGTGTCCTTTGACAGCTCTTTGGTCTTGGCCATAGTGGAGTTTGGAGTGTGACTGTTTGAGGTTGTGAACAGGTGTCTTTTATACTGATAACAAGTTCAAACAGGTATCATTAATACAGGTAACGAGTGGAGGACAGAGGAGCCTCTTAAAGAAGAAGCTACAGGTCTGTGAGAGCCAGAAATCTTGCTTGTTTGTAGGTGACCAAATACTTATTTTCCACCATAATTTGCAAATATATTCATAAAAAATCCTACAATGTGATTTTCTGGATTTTTTTTCTTCTCAATTTATCTGTCATAGTTGACGTGTACCTATGATGAAAATTACAGGCCTCTCTCATCTTTTTAAGTGGGAGAACTTGCACAATTGGTGGCTGACTAAATACTTTTTCCCCCACTGTGTACACCTGTTCAAAAAGGCCCCAGAGTCTGCAACACCACTAAGCAAGGGGCACCACCAAGCAAGCGGCACCATGAAGACCAAGGAGATCTCCAAACAAGTCAGGGACAAAGTTGTGGAGAAGTACAGATCAGGGTTGGGTTATAAAAAAATATCTGAAACTTTGAACATCCCACGGAGCACCATTAAATCCATAATTAAAAAATGGAAAGAATATGGCACCACAACAAACCTGCCAAGAGAGGGCCGCCCACCAAAACTCACGGACCAGGCAAGGAGGGCATTAATCAGAGAGGCAACAAAAAGACCAAAGATAACCCTGAAGGAGCTGCAAAGCTCCACAGCGGAGGTTGGAGTATCTGTCCATAGGACCACTTTAAGCTGTACACTCCACAGAGCTGGGCTTTATGGAAGAGTGGCCAGAAAAAAGCCATTGCTTATAGAAAAAAAATAAACAAACACGTTTGGTGTTCGCCAAAAGGCATGTGGGAGACTCCCCAAACATATGGAAGAAGGTACTCTGGTCAGATGAGACTAAAATTGAGCTTTTTGGCCATCAAGGAAAACGCTATGTTAGGAGTAAACCCAACACCTCTCATCACCCCGAGAACACCATCCCCACAGTGAAGCATGGTGGTGGCAGCATCATGCTGTGGGGATGTTTTTCATCGGCAGGGACTGGGAAACTGGTCAGAATTGAAGGAATGATGGATGGCACTAAATACAGGGAAATTCTTGAGGGAAACCTGTTTCAGTCTTCCAGAGATTTGAGACTGGGACGGAGGTTCACCTTCCAGCAGGACAATGACCCTAAGCATACTGCTAAAGCAACACTTGAGTGGTTTAAGGGGAAACATTTAAATGTCTTGGAATGGCCTAGTCAAAGCCCAGACCTCAATCCAATTGAGAATCTGTGGTATGACTTAAAGATTGCTGGAACCCATCCAACTTGATGGAGCTGGAGCAGTTTTGCCTTGAAGAATGGGCAAAAATCACAGTGGCTAGATGTGCCAAGCTTATAGAGACATACCCAAGAGACTTGCAGCTGTAATTGCTGCAAAAGGTGGCTCTACAAAGTATTGACTTTGAACGGGTGAATAGTTATGCACGCTCAAGTTTTCTGTTTTTTTTGTGTCTTATTTCTTAGTTTCATAATAACAAATATTTTGCATCTTCAAAGTGGTAGGGATGTTGTGCAAATCAAATGATACAAACCCCCAAAAAATAAAACCTAGAAAGCCTGAGTTTATTCAGTAGACCCATTGTGTAACGACCGGTCGTAAAATGATGGTGTAGGGTAGGTTCCATAAGGATAGGTCCCTAGTGGGGGTATTCCCCTGCACGATCTGTAAGAGGGACGAAAGTCCCAGCCACAGTGGCCGTGAGGCAGTAGAGTGTATGTGGATAGTGATAAAAGTTTGCCTATAAGTTCTGGAGGAGAGCCTCATCCATAGTTAGAAAATAAAGAAGATATTCAAACGTTGTTTGAACATGATTTGAGTGTATTAGTGTCACAAACGAGACTCCCGCTGTTCCTCCTGCTCACCACCAGAGGGAACCCTCTCCTGAGTATTAAACCCCTGAACTACATTTCCCACATACCTGGCTCTGATTACCGTTGCACCTGACTCCCATCAGTAGACTATTTAGGTGCTCTCAAACTCTCTCCCCTTGCGAAGTCTTGTTTACCCTGGTGATCATTTCTGTGCGTTTTCGCCTGTGTCTGTCTGCCCGTTTACTCTGGACTGTTTTTCCCTCCTTGATTCTTTGCTGCCTGCCCTGGACTATATTCTTTACTGGACTGATTTTGGTAAGCTTGCTGCCTGCCCTGACCTTATGCCTGTACCTGGATTACGAGTTGCCTTATCCCTACTGTTGTGTCTGCTGGCGATTGACCCTGTTTGTACGACCCAGATTGTAATAAAACTGCAAATGGATCCTCACTCTCCTGGAGCGTCATTACAGAAGACTTCGCCAACACACGATCCAGCAGCTCTGGTTCAGATGTCCACGGAGATCTCCACTCAAGCTCACCAACTCGCCATTCATCAACAGCAGCTAACCCATTTAACTACAGTAACAGAGGAACTCGTCAGGGACGCTACAGAGGTTGCCGGTGTCGCTAACAAACCCAGCCCCTCCTCCACCGAACGCGAGTGTGGGCGCTTCTCCACCACCGTCACTCACAGTTAACCCACGTCTGGCTCTCCCTGATAAGTTCGACGGCAACCCAACTAAAAGTAAGGGATTTCTACTGCAATGTTCATTATTCATTGATCAACAACCAGCTATGTATGTCACCGATGCCAGCAAGATTTCCTTGGTATGCTCACTCCTCGCTGACAAGGCGTTAGAGTGGGTGACGGCGGTTTGGAGAGAGGATGGCAATGGTTTTCCATCGTTTGGTACCTTTCTTCAACGCTTCCGGGAAATATTTGAACACCCGGAGGGAGGTATGAGAGCTGATGACCGACTACTTGCGTTGAGCCAGGGCAGGAATACCGCAGCAGAATATGCTTTGACATTTCGCACTCTAGCAGCTCAAACCGACTGGGTGGAGAGCACACTTAAACTGCTCTTTCGCAAGGGACTCAGCTTGGAGTTGCAATCCGAACTGGCCTGCCGAGATGAAGGGAAATCGCTGAATCAATTCATCGAACTAACCATTCAGATTGACAATCTGATTCGTTCACGTCGTCCACTCAGAACGGTACCCACCAGCACACAATACCCGGTCACTCTGTCTCAAACTGAACCCATGCAGCTCGGATATACTCACCTGACTCCGGAAGAACGAGAACGCCGCATACGTCAACATCTCTGCCTCTATTGTGGTCAACCGGGCCATCTGAGGGCGTTTTTGCCCCACAAGACCACCTCCTCGTAATCCCTCTTCGGTGAGTCCTTGTGTTCAAGCACATCATTCCAGTTCTTGCATCAAAGTACCTATAGTATTATCTCTAGAGGGCAATCATATATCCACATCAGCTCTATTAGACTCAGGAGCAGCCGGGAACTTTATGTCTCACGAGTTTGCCCAACAACAACAACTCCCATTAATCTCCTGTAACTCTCAATTGGCAGTGGAGGCGCTAGATGGACGGCCTCTCGGCGATGGGAGGGTCCTGCACACCACCGTGGACCTTCAACTACAGACCGGTACCCTTCACACTGAGGTAATTCGTTTCTACGTCATCTCATCACCTCATAACCCGGTTATTCTTGGACTCCCCTGGCTACGTCAACATAATCCCCTCATCTCATGGAGGGAGGGTCGTATCATCAAATGGGACCCGTCATGTCACTCCAACTGCTTAACTGGCAGCCCTTCACTCTCCATTCAGACCGTCACGCTAAAGGACGAGCCGGTCCTTTTTCCCCACTCTTCCCATTGAATACTCTGACCTCATCGAAGCTTTTAGCAAGACCAAGGCGATGGAACTCCCCCTCCACCGATCAAGCGACTGTTCCATCGAACTATTACCAGGCACAACACCACCTAAGGGCCGAATCTTCCCCCTATCACAACCCGAATCAGAAGCCATGAACAACTACATCGAGGAGGAACTTTCGAAGGGGTTCATTAGAACGTCGACATCACCTGCAGCCTCTGGCTTCTTCTTTGTTAAAAAAAAGACGGTGGCCTACGCCCTTGTATCGACTACCGGGGTCTCAACGACATCACCGTCAAGTTTCGATATCCTTTACCGCTGGTACCAGCTGCCCTAGAACAACTCCGCAAAGCCAAGTACTTCTCCAAACTGGACCTCCGCAGCGCCTACAATCTCATTCGCATCCGGGACGGTGATGAATGGAAGACAGCCTTCTCTACCAGCACTGGGCACTATGAGTATTTGGTGATGCCTTTCGGGCTGTCCAATAGTCCGTCCGTATTTCAGTCGTTTATCAATGAGCGTCTTTCGGGACATGCTTAATCGTTGGGTAATTGTTTACATCGATGACATTCTCGTCTATTCCAACACCTATGAGGAACACGTGCAACACGTGAGAACAGTATTACAACGACTCATTGATCACCAATTATACGCCAAAGCAGAGAAGTGCGAATTTCACCAGACTTCCACGTCTTTCTTGGGCTACATCATCAACCAGGAGGGGAGTCGCCATGGACGAGAAGAAGGTCAAGGCCGTTCTAGACTGGCCACTGCCAGTAACCTTAAAGGAGTTACAACGCTTCTTGGGATTTGCGAACTTCTACCGACGCTTCATCAGGAATTTCCAGCTCGGTAGCCTCTCCCTTAACCTCTATGACTAAGAGAAATGCACCACACCTCACCTGGTCAACTACAGCACAGGAGGCTTTCGCAGAGATCTCAAGTCACGTTTCACATCTGCCCCCATCCTCCACCACCCTAATCCTGAAATCCCGTTTACAGTTGAGGTGGACGCTTCTAATACGGGCATTGGAGCCATCCTCTCACAGCGGCACGGATCCCCACTCAAGCTCTATCCGTGCGCCTATTACTCCCGCAAACTTAGTCCAGCCGAACAGAACTACGACGTCGGGAACCGAGAACTGTTGGCCATGAAAGCAGCTATGGAGGAGTGGCGTCATTGGCTGGAGGGAGCTAAACACCCGTTTGTGATTCTAACTGACCACAAGAATCTGGAATACTTGCGATCTGCCAAGAGACTGAATCCCAGACAAGCGAGGTGGGCTCTCTTCTTTACACGATTTGACTTCACCGTTACCTATCGTCCCGGTTCAAAGAACACCAAAGCAGACGCATTATCACGCCAACACGACGGTGTAGTTGCCACTGAATCCAAGGAAACCCTGCTTCCTGAGTCATTAATCGTGGCCCCTATTCAGTGGGACATCATGACAGAGCTCACCCAGGCCAATTCACAAAAGACCCCTCCTCCCGAATGCCCCCTAACAAAACTTTTGTACCTCAGGATCTCTGTCAGAAAGTGCTACAGCAAGTTCACTCCGTACTCAGCTCCGGTCATCCTGGAATCGCTGCCACTGTTCACCTGCTTCAGAACAGCTTTTGGTGGCCAACCTTGCGGGCAGACACAATAAAATTCATTAATGAATGCACCACCTGTAACACAAGCAAACATCTCAGACAACTACCATCGGGCCTACTGCAACCACTGCCAGTTCCCCACCGACCATGGTCCCATCTTGCCATAGACTTTATTACCGATCTTCCCAAGTCCAATGGGAACACCACAATACTCACTGTCATAGATCGCTTCTCCAAGGCCTGCCGGTTGATTCCACTTCCCAAACTGCCCACAGCATTGGAAACAGCCGAACTCATGTGCAACCTTGTGTTTCGCTTCTATGGCCTGCCTGAGGACATCGTGTCGGACCGGGGGCCCCAATTCACATCCAGAGTATGGTCAGCATTCTTCCAACAACTCAACATCAACATTAGCCTCACTTCAGGATATCACCCACAATCTAATGGTCAGACAGAACGCCTCAATCAGGAGATCACCCGGTTTCTCAGAGCCTACTGTCATCAGAACCAAGCAGACTGGAGTCGATTCCTCATGTGGGCAGAGTATGCACAGAACTCACTCCAGAAACCCTCCACCGGTCTAACTCCATTCCAATGTGTAATGGGCTTCCAACCTCCCCTATTTCCATGGTCAGGGGAACCCACCGAGGTACCCTCTGTCAACGACTGGCTCCAGAGAAGCGAGGACATCTGGAGTCAGGCTCACACCCACTTGCTACGTGCTGTCAGGAGACAGAAGTTGCAGGCCAATCGTCACCGTCGCCCCAATCCCGAATATACTCCAGGTCAATGGGTCTGGCTATCCACTCGAGACCTACGCCTCAGACTTCCTTGCAAGAAACTCAGTCCCAGGTATGTAGGTCCCTTCCAAATTGTTAAACAGATTACACCAGTTTCCTTCCGTTTGGCATTACCCTCTAATTATCGTATCTCTCCCACTTTTCATGTATCACTTCTCAAACCCGCTGATGGTCCGAGAGCGGAGGAGGAGGAGCAGACCAGTGATCAGGGCCCCCCACCCATCTTGGTGGACGGCGAGGAGGCATATCAGGTTCGAGATCTACTCGATTCCAGACGCCGGGGCAGGCTCCTCCAATATCTGGTGGATTGGGAGGGTACGGACCGGAAGAGCGATCCTGGGTTAATACAGAGGACATACTCGACCCCGCACTCATGACTGAGTTCCATAGGACGCACCCGGGAGAAACCGGGCCCCCGACCTCGAGGAAGACCCCGGCGTCGTTCGCCTCTTCGCGTCAGGAGCCGCTCGCAGGGGGGCTCTGTCACAAACGAGACTCCCGCTGTTCCTCCTGCTCACCACCAGAGGGAACCCTCTCCTGAGTATTAAACCCCTGAACTACATTTCCCACATACCTGGCTCTGATTACCGTTGCACCTGACTCCCATCAGTAGACTATTTAGGTGCTCTCAAACTCTCTCCCCTTGCGAAGTCTTGTTTACCCTGGTGATCATTTCTGTGCGTTTTCGCCTGTGTCTGTCTGCCCGTGGATTTACTCTGGACTGTTTTTCCCTCCTTGATTCTTTGCTGCCTGCCCTGGACTATATTCTTTACTGGACTGATTTTGGTAAGCTTGCTGCCTGCCCTGACCTTATGCCTGTACCTGGATTACGAGTTGCCTTATCCCTACTGTTGTGTCTGCTGGCGATTGACCCTGTTTGTACGACCCAGATTGTAATAAAACTGCAAATGGATCCTCACTCTCCTGGAGCGTCATTACAATTAGCAGTAGCAATAAGGAGAGAGTTTGGTTTATGCCCTATTGGGGCGGGGAACCGTGACAGATTATGTGGAAATAGGAAGTGAACTGTGAATAATTTTGGTAATGTGTGTTGTCAACAACAATGATATTTGAGGCGTAACACTGGAATAAGACATTAGGTCATCCGTATTCTCCAGTAGTAATTTGGCAGAAGCTTCAGTATTGTGTCTAATACAAGGTATCAGGTCCAGTGACCAAATTATTAGGTACAGATACCGTAACTACTCTCAGGGAAGTGGATATCACTACCTGAAAAATAGTTAAAATTGGCGTGTATTAGAGTGTGGGTGCGGAGATCTAAACACCCTGGACACCGTCGGGAGAGGCTTCGGAAAAATAACTATTGAAATGGCGACCGGCGGCCCTGATTCTCCCTGTAAACGGGGACTAGAGGAAGAAACTTTCAATAAAGCCATAGAGGCTCTGAAAGAGGCACACGAGCATTCTACCAAATCGGCTCAAATATGAAATAAATTGATCAAACTGGATAAAATTGGTCAGCATTTCCCTGCTGATGGAAAATTCCAATCAAATAAAGAACTCAGAGATGCTGTTGTGGTATGGCACAATGACATCAATGAGAAATCGAAAACTCAATATACAAGGGTTTTGATGTCGGCGTTTATCAACAGAAGAGTATAACCGATTAAACCAAAATTAGTAGATGTACTCAGCTGCAAAAAGACTGGGTACGTGAGTACATTGATAGAATTTGTTCGTCTGCTTTGATGGCAGGTTTGAAACCTGTTATCAAAATGGCAATTGCGGGGGTAGTGGATGAAATAGAGAAGGATGCTTTGAGAGTGGAATCTAACTCTGCTCACTTCGCAGTCGTGCGAGGGGTTAATATTGCCACGGTGAAAGTCACTAACAGTGGTTTCAATGGCCAAGGTAAGACAAAGAAACAGGGAGGGAAAAGTAGCGAAAAAACATAAAAGCGCAGGGCGACAGATCCCTGTTTAGATGTGGGGCTGTTGGTCAATGGAAGACAGTGTAGAATGGTAACACTCTTGAGAGCAGCGGGGCAGGAAACTCCCACATAGCGGTGTATGGCCTCGGTTCTATCGATAGTCATAGTTCTTAGAGATGACAGTTTCTATGTGAAGGGAGACGTAGGAGGCCATGTCTCTCACAACTTTCTAATAGATGCCTGGGATCAAATATCACTGATTCCTTACGTTGAGAAATAGGCTAAAAGTATTACATTTAGCAAGGTAACAGGGGCAGCATCGAAAGCGATACGATTACTACCTGTCTTTAAACATAGGACCAGTAACAATACCCAGATAAGGAGGAAGTGGAGCCGGTTTTGTGGTTGGAGAATCTATGCGAAATGGCAGGGGAATGATTTCTAAGAAGGTAACAAATTAAAATTACCAGGCCAAACACTCCTTGCAAACTCAGAATACATTTTTCTAAATGATTTTTTATCTTGTGAGACATTTTATTTAGTCTTATTCTGAAATAGATTGACATTTTATGTCGTCTTATTCTGAAATAGATTTATAGAATTCACGAAAGGGTGGATGGGTCACGGGAAATTAGATTGGACTTAATATTGTGAATAAGTGTTAGTAGAGTTTTAAAGAAGCAATTCTGTCAAGTGACAGCATTGGGGTTACCAAACCTAGAATGACCTTTTAAAATGTTTGTTGATGAACATGAAGGGCATTGTGGTACGGTGGTTACGGAAAATCATGGGGAAAAGAGAGACCAGTCATATATGGGAGTAAATCGTTAAGACTCGGTGGCGAGATAAATGTTGCCGTGTCTAAGGGTAGTACATGCTAAATGAAGGGCACATTAACGTTGGGGTAGATTAAATCACATGATTAATGATTGGAGGGAGGACAGTGGACTTTTGGGTTGCTAATTAAGATGTAGCATAGTGAATATTATGAAATGTACACTCTCTCTTCCAGGAGAGGAGGGGGTGTCATTATCTCTCTCTATTTGAAATGATTCCCGAGACTTTTGGCTTGGGGAGAGCGGTTAGTGAAATTCTGCAGTTTTTAAAAGTATAAATTGTTGGTGGTGTTAATACCATGTTTGATTTCTTGAGGGGGGTCTGTTGAATTTGGTTGTAAACTGAGTACGCAGAATGATGGAAATGTTTGAAATGTTTTTTTAATGGTTTCTGAAGTACAGGGACAGAAAATACTTAATGGTGTTGAATGACCTTTGTCCTGACTTTCTGGGGAGGCCTGATCAACCTCACTAGAAATGATAGACATTAGGTGAGATTTAAGTATAATATGAATGAGGGACACCTGTCTCTACTCTATTTTACCATTACCTTATGGGATACAATTAGTTCCTTATGGAGTTATCAAGAGTTGTAATTCTAATTTAATTTGTTATTCTAATTAGTTACTTTTTTATTTAACAGGCAAAAAATTAAAAAAATACGCATGAATCACGATGTGAGTCTTGTGTCCAAAGTGGAAATTACCAAATCCCTGAGGTCCTGGCCCTTTGGTAAATATGCAAATACATTTCGTTCAGTATGCATATCAAAAGGACAAGATATGTTGATAATGGTTGACAGTTACACCAAATGGATTGAGGTTTTCCCCACCTTGAGTGATATGTGTATTGTTGTTTTTGTCGATCTATGTGTATTGCTGTTATTGTTTTGGTTCTTGTTTTTGTCTTTGTTTCGATACAAATCTCACCAGATTGGGTCTGCTGAATGGTGGGGATTTCTTCCTAAGGGTTAGCTCTCTAACTCCCTGACCCGGTAACTCTGCGGTGAGGTCGCAGGTATGATAAGGGAGTATAAGTCAATTTGGAAAATGGTTTCAACAGTGTGTTGTTATGCTCTTTGACTTTTGTCTTAGAGATTTTGGTATTAAGAAATTTGGGAATGTAATCATTTGTAATACGGTGAATAGATGGTCTGGATTGTCAGAATCAGAAATATCTTAAACTGTTGTTTTGCTCTGTCCTCTCTCGAGTCATGGCGAAGGTGAACACAGATGGTGTCTTGATGCATGGGAGGGATAATTTGACCAAGAACAGTTAACCTCAACCCCACTTAACCGGCTGAAGAAATAGCGACAGAGGAGTTCTTTACGGCCCTGTCCTACACCACTATTACTGAGTCCGAGCCAGCAACCTGTGTACGAGCGGCAGGTGTGCGGCATGAGTCCTGAGACCGTGCATGTGGAGTGAGCATGGAGAGAGATCACGTTCAAACTCCTCTCATGCTGCTGGTGCACAGGAGGGAGAATGGACTGTACAGAATGGTGGTGGCTGCTCAGTCAATATGTTTTCTAGGTGTCGTGGAACATGAGAGTGATCATTGTTCCAAAGGAGGGATTGTTGGAAATTCACTAATTGACACTAATATTTTAGTATGTTTATAACTATAGAAGTGGATTAGTAGTAGTGACTAATGTGTTATGGGTTAGATGGAATGTGACGGGAGCGGGATGGAATATGTGACTGGGGTGGAGATCTGTGTGGCTCATAAATTAAGGAAGGGGTAATAGTGTCTGGGGAAAGATACCACTACTCTATGTATATTGTTACAGGGGATTGTTCATTGGAGAGGAAGGACAGCTAACTGTGCACAATATAGAGACTACTATGAAGTCAAGTTGAACGTCACATATACCCAGATCATGGTAAGAGTAGCAGAGATAGTGTTGTCATTTCAGACACTATTGTCAACTTTCAATGAGGGGTTCGTCGAAGAAGGTACAACGCTTGAAAGGAAAGCCACAGATTCCTGTATACAAGAGGCCACATCACCGGAAGGGAAGTTCGCTGTAATAACAGCATCTCCTGAAGAGTGTGATTAAGAAACATGTGACTCAGAGTTTTGTTAGGTTGGATACTCCTCCAACGCCACCACAGGACTCACTCCACATGAAGTGGTAACGGGGAGACCGATGGGTGTACCGGGTGCTGTTATTCACGTCACAAATTAGTGATCTGGCAATAATGGGAGAGTATATGTTGTCCTATTGTCAGGAAATGACCCATGCGTTGCAGTGTGTACATTCCCAGGGGAAAGCAACACATGAGGAGCAGGAGATAACCGAGAGCACGGGCTGAATCCTGGAGATCGAGTGTACATCAAGATCCACCAGGCGGGGTTGTTGGGACAGCGTTGGTCTGGATCATACACAGTACTCCAGCGGTAAAATACCACAGCCTGTCCTCGGTGGGTTCACACTTCTCACGTAAAACGAGATCCAGCTGCATAATGGGTGAGCTGGAAGCCAGCATGATAAAGGAAGCGGAGCTAAAGAGAGAGAAGGAGAGTAGATTCCACTGTAGACAAGCAGTTGGGTTGGGTCTGGGAGCTACTTTAACTGCCATAGTTTAGGGGTCAGTTGCTTTATTAGTTAATGTAAAAAGGATAGATGTTGGGGTAATTCTACACTGGAAAACATTCTTAGGGCATTGAAGTGAAACGTACAGTACCAGTCAAAAGTTTGGACACACCTACTCATTCAAGGTTTTCTCTTTATTTTTACTATTTTTTACATTGCAGAATAATAGTGAAGACATCAAAACTATTAAATAACACATATGGAATCATGTAGTAACCAAAATAGTGTTAAACAAATCAAAATATATTTTATATTTGAGATTCTTCAAACAGCCACACTTTGACTTGACGACAGCTTTGCACACTCTTGGCATTCCCTCAACCAGGTTCAACTGGAATGATTTTCCGACAGTCTTGAAGGAGTTACCACATATGCTGAGCACTGCTTTTCCTTCACTCTGTCGTCCGACTCATCCCAAACCATCTCAATTGGGTTGAGGTCGGGGGATTGTGGAGGCCAGGTCATCTGATACAGCACTCCATCACTCTCCTTCTTGGTAAAATAGTCCTTACACAGCCTGGTGGTGTGTTGAGTCATTGTCCTGTTGAAAAACAAATGATAGTCCCACTAAGCCCAAACCAGATGGGATGGCGTATCGCTGCAGAATGCTGTGGTAGCCATGCTGGTTAGGTGTGCCTTGATTTCTAAATAAATCACAGACAGTTCCACCAGCAAAGCACCCCCACACCATAACACCTCCTCCTCCATGCTTTACGGTGGGAACTACACATGCGGAGATAATCCGTTCACCCACACCGCGTCTCACAAAGACACAGCGGTTTGAACCCAAAATCTCAAATTTGGACTCCAGACCAAAGGACAAATTTCCACCGGTCTAATGTCCATTGCTCGTGTTTCTTGGCCCAAGCAGGTCTCTTCTTATTGGTGTCCTTTAGTAGTGGTTTCTTTGCAGCAATTCGACCATGAAGGCCTGATTCCCACAGTCCCCTCTGAACAGTTGATGTTGAGATGTGTCTGTTACTTGAACTCTATGAAGCATTTATTTGGGCTGCAATTTCTGAGGCTGGTAACTCTAAAGAACTGATCCTCTGCAGCAGAGGTAACTCTGGGTCTTCCATTCCTGTGGTGGTCCTCATGAGAGTCAGTTTCATCATAGCGCTTGATGGTTTTTGCGACTGCACTTGAAGAAACTTTCAAAGTTCTTGAAATGTTCCATATTGACTGACCTTCATGTCTTAAAGTAATGATGGACTGTCGTTTCTCGTTGCTTATTTGAGCTGTTCTTGCCATAATATGGACTTGGTCTTTTACCAAATAGGGCTATCTTTTGTATACCCCCCCCTACCGTGTCACAACACAACTCAAATATAAAATATATTTAGATTTGTTTAACACTTTTTTGGTTACTACATGATTCCATATGTTTTATTTCATAGTTTTGCTGTCTTCACTATTATTCTACAATGTAAAAAATAGTAAATGAATGAGTAAGTGTGTCCAAACTTTTGACTGGTACTGTATATACAGTGCTGAGTTACCTCAAGATGAGGTAAAGTTGATTAAGGCCATCGCACGTGTATATCAGGTGGCCATGGAGGAAGAAGGAGATGTGGAGCGAAGTGAAAATGACATGGCTTGGGATCACCTCTTATAACCTGTGGCCGGATGGGGAAGACTGGGTGAAAGGATGAGGATGTTTTTTAGGGCCTTCATTTTTGTGGAACCCAGCAGAAAAGTATCCTGAAGGCATAGTCAGGTGAAGAGAGATTTGGAATCATCATGTTATCAAACTTCGGGTTGTCTTTGCACATATAATGATGCATAGCTTAACACATTATTAATACTGTTATGTTTTGTGTTTCTTTTTGCTTTTCAAGTCTTGTGCTATCACTCTCTTAGGAACCAGAAGCTGAAAGGGAGGAAGCCAAAAGCTCCAGCTCCAGCTGACATGTTATTATACGAGAGATGGAAATAAGTGTGCCTAGTTTAATTATAGATCAGAGGCCATAAGTCTCAGAGGTGAAAACATAATAATCAATTGTGAATGTTAATCATATGTTATTTCTTGTTCATATTTTATTTTCATTTTTGTTCATTTATAAGTAATTTCCAAGTTTATATAATGTTGAACAGTATGGAGTTAATGTTCAAAAGGGGGACTGATGGATTCTGACTTATAAAAAGGCAATATCCTCATTCATTTACATTTACGTCATTTAGCAGACGCTCTTATCCAGAGCGACTTACAGTTAGTGAGTGCATACATTATTAATTTTTTTTTTTTTTTCATACTGGCCCCCCGTGGGAATCGAACCCACAACCCTGGCGTTGCAAACGCCATGCTCTACCAACTGAGCTACATCCCTGCTGGCCATTCCCTCCCCTACCCTGGACGACGCTGGGCCAATTGTGCGCTGCCCCATGGGTCTCCCGGTCGCGGCCGGCTACGACAGAGCCTGGATTCGAACCAGGATCTCTAGTGGCACAGCTAGCACTGCGATGCAGTGCCTTAGACCACTGCGCCACTCGGGAGGTTTCATGTCACTAAGGGAGAGAGAGGAATGCAGGACGTTTACATTGTGTCAGAACATGTTACTGTTAATCATCAGGTATCCTATGGGAAGGAGGAGGGCCACAGTCTGGTACAAGTCAACAGGACAGCCCTGAGTTGGGGAAGAGTGAGGAATTTGGGTCGAGGTCAGGGCAGATGAAGTGACAAAGAACAGGCATCACTAAAGTCCTGTCTAGCAACAGAGATGTATTGGCTGTCCAGATGTGTAAGGAGGAGACTCAGCATAGGAGAAAGGTTTAAATGACAGTGCTTGGTGAATATGTCTTTGTCTGTTCAGCTGTCTGCCCCATTTGGGTGAATAAACTTGGTTTGAGCTTTACTAATCGTCTGAGTTTTTACTCTTTATTTAGAACTGAACAGTAGTAATTTTGCTTAATATTGAGATGTGACAGCTGTCACTCCCCTTACTGTAAGCTTAAATCAAAGTTAAAAATATTTCTCTACAGACAATGATGCTGCAGCTAGTGTCGTTACCATGGCAATTTCAATGGAGGCACCTAGCCCCAAATTAGCAACGAAATCATAGTGTTCAAAATCTAAATGTTAAAAGTGGAAATGTTTAAATGACAAACACCCAGATCCTATATCTGGAGTTTGTATAGATCGTTTTATTTGAATTAGCTTGTAAAATGATTCCATTTAAAGCACCTCTAAAGTAAATGCTTTAAAAGTATGAGAACAACCATAATTCATACACATACAGTGGCTTGCGAAAGTATTCACCCCCCTTGACATTTTTCCTATTTTGTTTGTATCATTTGATTTACACAACATGCCTACCACTTTGAAGATGGAAAATATTTTTTATTGTGAAACAAACAAGAAATAAGACAAAAAAACAGAAAACTTGCATAATTATTCACCCCCCCCAAAGTCAATACTTTGTAGAGCCACCTTTTGCAGCAATTACAGCTGCAAGTCTCTTGGGGTACGTCTCTATAAGCTTGGCACATCTAGCCACTGGGATTTTTGCCCAATCTTCAAGGCAAAACTGCTCCAGCTCCTTCAAGTTGGATGGGTTCTGCTGGTGTACAGCAATCTTTAAGTCATACCACAGATTCTCAATTGGATTGAGGTCTGGGCTTTGACTAGGCCATTCCAAGACATTTAAATGTTTCCTCTTAAACCACTCAAGTGTTGCTTTAGCAGTATGCTTAGGGTCATTGTCCTGCTGGAAGGTGAACCTCCAGCCCAGTCTCAAATCTCTGGAAGACTAAAACAGGTTACCCTCAAGAATTTCCCTGTTTTTAGCGCCATCCATCATTCCTTCAATTCTGACCATACTTCACTGTGGGGATGGTGTTCTCGGGGTGATGAGAGGAGTTGGGTTTACGCCAGACATAGCGTTTTCCTTGATGGCCAAAAAGCTCAATTTTAGTCTCATCTGACCAGTGTACCTTCTTCCATATGTTTGGGGAGTCTCCCACATGCCTTTTGGTGAAAACCAAACGTGTTTGCTTATTTTTTTCTTTAAGCAATTGCTTTTTTCTGGCTACTCTTCTGTAAAACCCAGCTCTGTGGAGTGTACGGCTTAAAGTGGTCCTATGGACAGATACTCAAATCTCTGCTGTGGAGCTTTGCAGCTCCTTCAGGGTTATCTTTGGTCTCTTTGTTGCCTCTCTGATTAATGCCCTCCTTTCCTGGTCCGTGAGTTTTGGTGGGCGGCCCTCTCTTGGCAGGTTTGTTGTAGTGCCATATTCTTTCCATTTTTTAATAATGGATTTAATGGTGCTCCGTGGGATGTTCAAAGTTTCAGATATTTCTTTATAACCCAACCCTGATCTGTACTTCTCCACAACTTTGTCCCTGACCTGTTTGGAGAGCTCCTTGGTCTTCATGGTGCCGCTTGCTTGGTGGTGCCCCTTGCTTAGTGGTGTTGCAGACTCTGGGGCCTTTCAGAACAGGTGTATATATACTGACATCATGTGACAGATCACGTGACACTTAGATTACACACAGGTGGACTTTATTTAACTAATTATGTGACTTCTGAAGATAATTGGTTGCACCAGATCTTATTTAGGGGCTTCATAGCAAAGGGGGTGAATACATATGCACGCAACCACTTTTCCGTTATTTATTTTTTAGAATTTTTTTAAACAAGTAATTTTTTTCATTTCACTTCACCAATTTGGACTATTTTGTGTATGTCAATTACATGAAATCCAAATAAAAATCTATTTACACCAAGGCACTGTAAAGGGACCCATGAACATTCATTTCAGATGAAAAAATGCAAATATCACATGAAAATAAATGGTATAACACCCTTTGGTATCAAATATAAACCATCAAAACGTTATATATTGTTCTTATACACAGCAGCATATACTGTACAGTAATATCTAGATCACGTGTTAAACTCATTCCACAGAGGGCCGAGTGTCTGCAGGTTTTCACTCCTCCCTTGTACTTGATTGATCAATTCAGGTCATTGATTTGTTAGGAACTCCCTCACCTTGGTGTCTAGGTCTTAATTGAAATAACAAAAAACAGCATTCACTCGGCCCTCCATGGAATGAGTTTGACACCCCTGATCTAGATGTTGTCAACTGATATTGACTCAGAGGGCAAGTCAGTTTTTGTATTCAGCACAATTGTTTGAGTGAGCTAGAATCAAGAACAGATGTGACACAGTACCAAGTATAATATTATACAGAAAATGGGGCATATGGATTATGATTTAGGGCAAGTGTCAACTGATATATTGGGGTTTAAGAGTTTCAACAGTGAGTGTGAAACACAATCCTTTATTTAGAGGAATGAAAGCCAGATGTGGCACTGTGGCTAGAGGAGTGGATATAAATGGTGAAGACGGAGGTTCACCTCAAATCAAACTCTGTCATGTCAAATGTATTTATACTTTAGAAGTTGAACAGAGACAGTATATTGTGTGGATATTGTGTGTATCCTGCTACAAGCAGTAAGAGAAATATGCAGGCTGCATTCTCAAATGAAAGGGAAAGATTGGCACTATTTCATTTTAGCTGTGAAAACATCTGTTTAGATTGATTTAGTTCTCTGGTCCAAACACCCTCGGTTTTGATTGACTCACCTTTTGGCAGATCTCCATGTGCTTCTTGAGGCCTGAGACGGTCTTTCTTGTGACAATGGAGCAGGTAGGACACACCACCTCCCCCCGCTCTGTAATGGCATGCTGCCACTGGGCCTCTGCTGGAGTACCTGGGGGATATATCAATCAATCAACTAATCAATCAACCAAGCAATCAACCAATCGATCAATACTTTATATTGTGAAAATTGATCACACAAAGTGGTTCAACGTGTGTACCAGGGAAACATTTGGAAGATGGAATATGTCTTGTCAATCAACAGAAATTCACAAGTAGTCCAGAACAGCCATATTAGTACCAGAGGTGAGGGGTGGTGGGTCTCTCCTGGAGGCTGGACCGGGGTGCTTCCCCTGGGGCTCCTCGCTAAACAGACCCCCCTCTAATCTCTTCACACGACCAGCCTTCAGCTTCTCCTCTACCTTGTTCATACCTGAAACATACAGAATGTATGACTGAGTGTACCAAAGGAGGTTGGTGGCACCTTAATTGGGGAAGACGGGCACTTGGTAATGGCTGGAGAGGAATAGGTGGAAAGGTATCAACAACATCATACACATGGTTTCCATGGTTTCAATGTGTTTGATGCCATTCCATTTGCTCCGTTCCAGACATTATTATGAGCCATCCTCCCCTTAGCAGCCTCTACAAACGTGTGTATATTTTATATATTTATTTTTAATTTCACCTTTATTTAACCAGGTAAGCCAGTTGAGAACAAGTTCTCATTTACAACTGCGACCTGGCCAAGATAAAGCAAAGCAGTGCGATAAAAACAACAACACAGAGTTCCATATGGGGTAAAACAAAACATAAAGTCAAAAATACAACAGAAAATATATATACAGTGTGTGCAAATGTAGCAAATTATGGAGGTAAGGCAATAAATAGGCCATAGTGCAAAATAATTACAATTAGTATTAACACTGGAATGTAAGAGATGATGTGCAAATAGAGATACTGGGGTACAAATTAGCAAAATAAATAACAATATGGGGATGAGGTAGTTGGGTGGGCTAATTTCAGATGGGCTGTGTACAGGTGCAGTGATCGGTAAGGTGCTCTGACAACTGATGCTTAAAGTTAGTGAGGGAGATAAGTCTCCAGCTTCAGAGATTTTTGCAATTCGTTCCAGTCATTGGCAGCAGAGAACTGGAAAGAATGGCGGCCAAAGGAGGTGTTGGCTTTGGGAATGACCAGTGAGATATACCTGCTGGAGCGCATACTACGGGTGGGTGTTGCTATGGTGACCAATGAGCTAAGATAAGGCGGGGATTTGCCTAGCAGTGATTTATAGATGGCCTGGAGCCAGTGGGTTTGGCGACGAATATGTAGTGAGGACCAGCCAACAAGAGCGTACAGGTCACAGTGGTGGGTAGTATATGGGGCTTTGGTGACAAAACGGATGGCACTGTGATAGACTACATCCAATTTGCTGAGTAGAGTGTTGGAGGCTATTTTGTAAATGACCTCGCCGAAGTCAAGGATCGGTAGGATAGTCAGTTTTACGATGGCATGTTTGGCAGCATGAGTGAAGGAGGCTTTGTTGCGAAATAGGAAGCCGATTCTAGAATTAACTTTGGATTGGGGATGCTTAATGTGAGTCTGGAATGAGAGGTTACAGTCTAACCAGACACCTAGGTATTTGTAGTTGTCCACATACTCTAGGTCAGACCCGTCGAGAGTAGTGATTCTAGTCGGGTGGGCGGGTGCCAGCAGCGTTCGATTGAAGAGCTTGCATTTAGTTTCACTAGTGTTTAAGAGCAGTTGGAGGCTACTGAAGGAGTGTTGTATGGCATTGAAGCTCGTTTGGAGGTTTGTTAACACAGTGTCCAATGAAGGGCCAGATGTATACAAAATGGTGTCGTCTGCGTAGAGGTGGATCTGAGAGTCACCTGCAGCAAGAGCGACATCATTGATATACACAGAGAAAAGAGTCGGCCCAAGAATTGAACCCTGTGGCACCCCCATAGAGACTGCCATAGGTCCAGACAACAGGCCCTCCGATTTGACACATTGAACTCTATCTGAGAAGTAGTTGGTGAACCAGGCGAGGCAGTCATTTGAGAAACCAAGGCTATTTAGTCTGCCAATAAGAATGCGGTGGTTGACAGAGTCGAAAGCCTTGGCCAGGTCGATGAAGACGGCTGCACAGTACTGTCTATTATCGATCGCGGTTATAATATCGTTTAGGACCTTGAGCGTGGCTGAGGTGCACCCATGACCAGCTTGGAAACCGGATTGCATAGTGGAGAAAGTACGGTGGGATTAGAAGTGGTCGGTGATCTGTTTGTTAACTTGGCTTTCAAAAACTTTCGAAAGGCAGGGCAGGATGGATATAGGTCTGTAACAGTTTGGATTTAGAGTGTCACCCCCTTTGAAGAGGGGGATGACCGCAGCAGCTTTCCAATCTCTGGGGATCTCAGACGTTACGAAAGAGAGGTTGAACAGGCTAGTAACAGGGGTTGCGACAATTTCGGTGGCTAGTTTTAGAAAGAAAGGGTCCAGATTGTCTAGCCCAGATGATTTGTAGGGGTCCAGATTTTGCAGCTCTTTCAGAACATCAGCTGTCTGAAATTGTGTGAAGGAGAAGCGGGGGGGGGGGCATGGGCAAGTTTCAGCGGAGGGTGCTGGTGGCCGGGGTAGTGGTAGCCAGGTGGAAAGCATGGCCAGCAGTAGCAAAATGCTTGTTGAAATTCTCGATTATTGTAGATTTATCGGTGGTGATAGTGTTTCCTAGCCTCAGTGCAGTGGGCAGCTGGGAGGAGGTGCTCTTATTCTCCATGGACTTTACAGTGTCCCAAAACCTTTTGGAGTTAGTGCTACAGGATGCAATTTTCTGTTTGAAAAAGCTAGCCTTTGCTTTCCTAACTGCTTGTGTATAATGGTTAACTTCCCTAAAAAGTTGCATATCGCGGGGGCTATTCGATGCTAATGCAGTACGCCACAGGATGTTTTTGTGCTGGTCAAGGGCAAATTTCAAGTCTGAGGAGAACCAGGGGCTATATCTGTTCTTAGTTCTGTATTTTTTGAATGGGGCATGTTTATTGAAGATTGAGAGGAAATTACTTTTAAAGAACAACCAGGCATCCTCTACTGACGGAATGAGATCGATATCCATCCAGGATACCTGGGCCAGGTCAATTAGGAAGGCCTGCTCGCTAAAGTGTTTTAGGGAGCGTTTGACCGCGGACCCGTTACGGACGCAGGCAATAAGGCAGTGATCGCTGAGATCCTGGTTGAAGACAGAGGAGGTGTATTTAGAGGGTAAATTAGTCAGGATGATATCTATGAGGGTGCCCATGTTTACGGATTTAGGGTTGTACCTGGTAGGTTCGTTGATAATTTGTGTGAGATTGAGGGCATCTAGTTTGGATTGTAGGATGTCCAGGGTGTTAAGCATATCCCAATTTAGGTCACCAAGCAGTACAAACTCTGAGGATAAATGGGGGGCAATCAATTCACATATGGTGTCCAGGGCACAGCTGGGGGCTGAGGGGGGTCTGTAGCAAGCGGCAACAGTGAGAGACTTATTTCTGGAAAGGTGGATTTTTAGAAGTAGAAGCTCAAACTGTTTGGGCACAGACCTGGATAGTATGATAGAGCTCTGCAGTATATTGCAACTCCACCCCCTTTGGCAGTTCTATCTAGACGGAAAATGTTGTAGTTGGGGATGGACATTTCAGAATTTTTGGTGGCCTTCCTAAGCCAGGATTCAGACACTGCTAGAACATCAGGGTTGGCAGAGTGTGCTAACGCAGTGAATAACTCAAACTTAGGAAGGAGGCTTCTGATGTTAACGTTCAGAAAACCAAGGCTTTTACGGTTACAGAAGTCAACAAATGATAGCTCCTGGGGAGTAGGAGTGATACTGGGGGCTGCAGGGGCTGGGTTAGCCTCTAAATCACCAGAGGAACAGAGGAGGACTAGAATAAGGATATGGCTAAAGGCTTTAAGAACTGGTTTTCTAGTGCGTTGGGTACAGAGAATAAAGGGGGCAGATTTCCGGGCGTTGTAGAATAGATTCAGGGCATTATGTACAGACAAGGATATGGAGGGATATGAGTACAGTGGAGGTAAACCTAAGCGTTGGGTAACAATGAAAGAGATAGCATCACTGGAGGCACCGATTGAGCCGGTCTCGGCGTGTATGGGAGGTGGAACAAAGGAACTATTTGAGGCAGTTTGAGAGGGACTTGGGGTTCTACAGTGAAATTGTATAATAAGAACTAACTGGAACAGCAATAGGCAAGGCATATTGACATGGGAGAGAGGCATAAAGCAATCACAGGTGTTATTAGAGAGAGCTAAGACAACAACTGGTAATGGAGATAAAGTTTGGGCTGAGGCTAAACAGATAAACAGGACAGGGTACCGTGTAAAGGAACAGTCCAGCAGGCATCAGCTGTGCAGCTGAGTGATCATAAGGTCCAGTGAACAGCAATATGTGAGTCCGAGAGCAGTTCGAATTGGTGCTACAACACAGCAAGCAGGAAGCACGGCTGTTGTTTGCGTGTGCTAGCGGGCCGGGGCTAGCAGATGGATCTTCGTGGTCGTCGCAACGGGAAGCCTATTGAAACCACAGACGATTACGTCGGCAGACCAGTCGTGATGGATCGGCGGGGCTCCGTGTCGACTCTAGGATGTCTCGTCCGGTTGACAGAGAGGTAGATAGCCGGGAGATGTGCCTGACTCAAGGCTAGCTCAAGGCTGATTAGCCAACAACAACGTTCATTTTGGATGCCGCTAGCTAGTTGCGATTATCCAGTGTTAAAGGTCCAGTGATTCAGTGATTCCAGCAAAGATCCGATAGTCGATAACGCGCTGTGCAGACAGTGCAGACTGGCCGATAATAGTCCAGGCTAGAGCTGGCTGGTAGGTAGTGCAGGCCACGGACAATGGTGAAAAACCGCTAACGGTGGCTAATAGCAAGTAGCTAGTTAGCTGGTTAGCTGGCTACTCCCGTCCGGTAGACAGAGAGGTAGATAGCCGGGATATGGGCCTGCTCGAGGCTAGCTCAAGGCTAACTGGTGCTTGCTTCGGGGGCAGTGGTGATTAGCCTACAGCAACATCCATTCGACATCCATTCGGTTGTGGCTAGCTAGTTGCTATCCGGTGTTAAGGTCCAGTGATTCAGTTATTCCAGCAGAAAATCCGATGTTCTGGGTGAAAACCGCTAACGGTGGCTAATAGCAAGTAGCTAGTTAGCTAGTTAGCTGGCTGGCTAGTTTCAACTGGAGATTCTAGATAAAGGTGAGTAAATAATACAATACATTGAGTGAGGCGGGTTGCAGGAAAGTATATTTTGTAGATGGATGAAAAGTGTGATAGGGAAATATATACGTAAAATACAAAAAACTGGCTATTTACATGGACACACAAGAGAACCCGACCGCACTGCTACGCCATCTTGGAAAGTGCATATGAGTGCATATGTGCATGTGTACATGGGTCAGGTTCAGTAAAGTGAAAAAGGTAATCAGAGCTCATGACATTTACAGTCAGAGTTAAAGTTAAAGAAAACCTAGAACTGCAGAGATTAAGTTAGTCTGAGCAGTATGACACCAGGACAATTACAGAGTAATACCCTTTATTTATCAGCTGCATTTCACAGGGGGAAACTAATGGGGATGTAGAATGAGAGAGCGAGGGAGGGAACGAGAGAAAGAGAGGATGTTGCTGACTAAGAGGAGTATATAAAGAGAAAAGCTGATTCCTGAACAATAAAAATTAACAAAAGAGTTGTAGCGAGAGAGATGAGGTAGGGATATGAGAAACACATAGAAAGAGAGAGAGATAGTCGTGTAATGTGTAGTGCTGTGTGAGTCACTGAGCTTAGAGAAAAGTGGTGCTGAGAAAGAGAAAAAAATGTGTCAGAATGAGAGTATGAGACTGACTCACTGAGTCTCTGTACTGAGTCATGATATAAAACACCTCGACAGTTCCAACACATTAACAGAGAGCGAGAGAGCGAGAGAGGCCACTACTATTAAGACAAACTAAGGGGATGGGGACTCTCAGATGCCTACACTCTTAGAAAAAAGTGTTCCAAAACGGTTCTTTGGCTGTCCCCATAGGATAACCCTTTTTGTTTCCAGATAGAACCCTTTTTGGTTCCAGGTAGAACTATTTTGGGTTCCATGTAGAATCCTCTGTGGAAAGGATTCTACATGGAACCAAAAAGGGTTCTTCAAAGGGTGCTCAGTTGGTAGAGCATGGCGCTTGCAACGCCAGGGTTGTGGGTTCGTTTCCCACGGGGGGCCAGTATGAAAATGTATGCACTCACTAACTGTAAGTCGCTCTGGATAAGAGTGTCTGCTAAATGACTAAAAATGTACATGTAAAATAGTGTAGTCAACCCAAATCACCCAGTAGTGGTCTGGTGAGTGAGTTCCCCCTACTTTTATTTCAAGCATGAGTGAGAGAAGCTGTGAGAAGAGATACGCTGAGGGGTCTACCTTTCAGTCCGAACGTCCCCGAGATAGAGGGCTGCTCTCCAGTGAACTTCTTAGGAGTTTTCTGCTTCCGTCCTGGCTCAAGAGGAGAACAGAGAGCAAGAAACCGTCAAACACATGGGCCCCCATTTCCACTGGACTTCTAACTGTACCCTCACAATGCAACAAAAAGTAGAACCCGACCGGTAAGGGATTTTTGGGTCCGATAGCGATTTTAGGGAGGCTGACAAGTTTTTTGCTCCGCTCATACATAATTTTTTTATATACAGGTATTTTTAAATTGTGATTTATCAGGGGGTGCTACCTCACGCGGATATGCCAGACAGTAACAGCGTTATTTTTGTATCAAGGATGAGTGTTCACTTTGGCGCCAGTCCAGTGTTTGCACTTAAGTAGCACAGATTGCTAGCTAACTAGGCTAATTACCTTGCTGGCTAGATAGAGCCTAACTACATTAACGTTAACTAGTCTAATCAAATCAAATTTAATTTGCCACATGCGCCGAATACAACAGGTGTAGACATTACAGTGAAATGCTTACTTACAAGCCCATAACCAACAATGCAAAGTAAAACAAATAAAAAAAGTGTTAAGCAAAAAAAATTAAAGCAAATAACTAAAGAGCAGCAGTAAAATAAAATAACCGTGGGGAGCCTATATACAGGGGGTACCGATGCAGAGTCAATGTGCGGGGGCACCGGCTAGTCGAGGTAATTGAGGTAATATGTACATGTGGGTAGAATTAAAGTGACTAAGTGAGAATGTGATGAGAACAGGGCTGCTTCCTTGGTGAAGTGTACTTTTGATTATTTACGTATTCAAATATGCTGTCACTGACTGTGGCAAGCTACTTGTCCCACCAAACTATTTTAAGATGCATGCACTAACTGTAAGTCGCTCATTGACAAAAATGTAAACATTTAAAATGTATCTTCAGGAAACAATTGAAAAAGTATAAAAATGACAGCAAATGAGCAGATGTATTTGTTCATTCTATGTATATAATATCCGCGTTTTATCTGTGGAATAAAGACTGATACAAATATTTATGTGAAAGGCTAATATTGGCCGATAATATCGGTCAACCGATTTATCGGTCGGGCTCTAACAAAAATATCATATTACTCATCATATTTTAATCTTACTGTGCCTTGTCCTCTCAGGGTCTTCATTGGGGTATGGTGGGGGCAGGCTGCTCCCCTCACCTTCGCTCTCGCTGCCCCCCGGGGTGTTGGGGGAGGTGTCAGATGAGGAGACCTGCTGCTGAGGGGGCTGGGGGTGTGTGTACTGTTTCCTCTCTCCCCTCTGGGGGGCACACTCCCCGTTCTGGGAGGGACTAGACACCTCCTGGGTCTTCTTGACTTTGAAGAACACAGGCGACGGTGGAGTGTTCTCAATAGGCCTGGACAGAGAAGACACATTGGTACAATCTAATCATAGGTAGGCCTACCTACAGTATGTAGGTAAGCTGTGTCTTACGGTGAAAATCCCTGACCCATGTCACCTTTTCTTGGCGGTCCACTTCACGGGGGTCTTACGTAGTTTGGGCTCAGCCTTGGTCTCGATGGTAGCCCTCTCGGGGTGGTTCCACAGCTTGTGCTTTTGGAGGCGGACCTTAGTGGGAAACACCGCCTTACAGTCCGGACAGCCATGACTCACCTTTTCCGCTAGGGTCACCTGAGAGACACAGTAAGAAAGAGGGATGAGGTCAAATAGAGAATGGGAAAGATATTGATACATCTAAAGTACAACATCTAATTCAACAGGTGTACACATTGACAATAAATATACAGACACCCTCGAAGATAGTGGGGGACAGATAGAGAAGGTGGGGGTGGGGCGAGATGGAGGAGGTGAGGAGGGACGATGCGGGAGAGCAGAAGGGGTGAGGAGAGAGAAGATGTGGTGAGTAGAGGGTCATGTCTTACCCCCTGGCAACGTTGGTAGTGGTATTTGAGACCGTAGATGCTGGGGAACTCTAACCAGCAGCCTGAACACGGACACTTTACCCTGGGACTCTTCTTAAACTCCTCCTTCCACTGGACCATCATGTTAGCCTGCAGAGAGGGGGAGAGATGATATATATACATGCCTTTCACACACACCCCTAGGAAGTAGGGATTAGAAGGGATAGTAGATACTCACAGGGATACTCTTGAGCTCCTGTACTTCAGCTGTGGGACGCCCCTTCTTCTTTCCCTCCCCTCTTTCACTACAGGGTGTACCTGAGAGAGAGAGAAAAAGAGAGGGGTGGGGGAGATAGATAACTATTTACTGTATCATTGGTTCAATTCACAACCAAAACAGCTCCCTCCTATCACAGGCATAGAAGAGAACACAGCAGATTTAGATCACATCCACGTTTTTCTTTTTTATCAGTGTTTGTACCAATTACTGTGGAACAAAGCATAGATGGAAAACACTTGATAGTAGTGATGGGGGAAAAAATTAGATCCAGTTACACTACAGGTCAAAAATTAGAGAACACCTACTCATTCAAGGGTTTTTCTTTATTTTTACTATTTTCTACATTGTAGAATAATAGTGAAGACATCAAAACTATGAAATAACACATATGCAATCATGTAGTAACCAAAAAAGTGTTTAACAAATCAAAATAGATTTTATATTTGAGATTCTTCAAATAACCACCCTTTGCCTTGATGACAGCTTTGCACACTCTTGGCATTCTCTCAACCAGCTTCATGAGGTAGTCATCTGGAATGCATTTCAATTAACAGGGTTGCCTTCTTAAAAGTTAATTTGTGGAATTTCTTTATTTCTTAATGCGTTTGAGCCAATCAGTTGTGTTGTGACAAGGTAGGGGGGGTATACAGATGATAGCCCTATTTGGTAAAAGACCAAGTCCATATTATGGCAAGAACAGCTCAAATAAGCAAAGAGAAACGACAGTCCATCATTATTATAAAACATGAAGGTCAGTGAATACTGAACATTTCAAGAACTTTGAACGTTTCTTCAAGTGCAGTCGCAAAAACCATCAAGCGCTATGATGAAACTGGCACTCATGAGGACCACCACAGGAATGGAAGACCCAGAGTTACCTCTGCTGCAGAGGATAAGTTCATTAGAGTTACCAGCCTCAGAAATTGCAGCCCAAATAAATGCTTCACAGAGTTCAAGTAACAGACACATCTCAACATCAACTGTTCAGAGGGGACTTTGTGAATCAGGCCTTCATGGTCGAATACCTGCAAAGAAAACACTACTAAAGGACACCAATAAGAAGAAGAGACTTGCTTGGGCCAAGAAACACGAGCAATGGACATTAGATCGGTGGAAATGTGTCCTTTGGTCTGGACCGCTGTGTCTTTGTGAGACGCGGTGTGGGTGAACGGATGATCTCCGCATGTGTAGTTCCCACCATATAGCATGGAGGAGGAGGTGTTATGGTGTGGGGGTGCTTTGCTGGTGACATTGTCTGTGATTTATTTAGAATTCAGGGCACACTTAACCAGCATGGCTACCACAGCACTCTGCAGCGATACACCATCCCATCTGGTTTGTGCTTAGTAGGACTATCATTTGTTTTTCAACAGCACAATGACCCAACACACCTCCAGGCTGTGTAAGGGCTATTTTACCAAGAAGGAGAATGATGGAATGCTGTATCGGATGACCTGGCCTCCACAATCCCCCGACTTCAACCAAACTGAGATGGTTTGGGATGAGTCGGACCGCAGAGAGAAGGAAAAGCAGCCAACCATTGCTCAGCATATGTGGGAACTCCTTCAAGACTGTTGGAAAATCATTCCAGGTGAAGCTGGTTGAGAGAATGCCAAGAGTGTGAAAAGCTGCCATCAAGGCAAAGGGTGGATATTTGAAGAATCTCAAATATAAAATATATTTTGATTTGTTTAACACTTTTTTGGTTACTACATGATTCCATGTGTTATTTTATAGTTTTGATGTCTTCACTATTATTCTACAATGTAGAAAATTGTAAAAATAAAGAAAAACCCTTGAATGAGTAGGTGTTCTAAAACTTTTGACTGGTAGTGTACATTGGAAATTAATTTTGACAATATATCGTATTGTTTAGACAATTTTGTTATATTATTTTTGCACTAGTTGGTTGTACGCGCACCAAAACTCCGTATTTTTATTTCACAGTTTGTTCTTGATCTTCTTTTTAAATAGGGAGCCAATTTGTTTTCGGCAGTTTTATTTCCCTGACTGATCAAAACAAGTTTTCTCATGCTCTCTCGTCTCTGTAATAATATGCCATTTAGCAGACGGTTTTATCCAACGCTACTTACAGTCATGCGTGCATACATTTTTGTGCATGGGTGGTCCCGGGGATCGAACCCACTATCCTGGCGTTACAAGCGCCGTGCTCTACCAGCTGAGCTACAGAGGACCATATGTTACATGTTACAGGGCGGCAGGTAGTTTAGTGGTTAAGAGCGTTGTACCAGTAACCGAAAGGTCGCTGGTTCTAATCCCCGAGCCGACTAGGTGAAAAATCTGGCGATGTGCCCTTGAGCAAGGCACTTAACCCTAATTGCTCCTGTAAGTCGCTCTGGATAAGAGCGTGTGCTAAATGTAAATGTAAATGTTGAGCAAAATGTTTGGAACATCGAATCGCAATAAAGTCACAGTATTGAATAGCAATACATATATAATCGTGAGAATCGCAATCCATATTGTACTGGCACCTAAGTATCGTGATAATATCATATCTTGAGGCCCCTGGCAATTCTCAACCCTACTTGATAGACTTGGTCACAAGGGCACCGATTAATCTTCACGTGCTTGGAAAAAACACCTGCTTAGCAACAGAGCAATATAAAGATATAAAAAACTGTGTAGGTGCAGCTGTGGCAGCGGGTTTAAGACCGTTTAGCTGTGTGAGGGTGTGTGTGTGCATATACAGTGAGGGAAAAAAAGTATTTGATCCCCTGCTGATTTTGTACGTTTGCCCACTGACAAAGAAATGATCGGTCTATAATTTTAATGGTAGGTTTATTTGAACAGTGAGAGACAGAATAACAACAACAAAAATCCAAAAATGTCAAAAATGTTATAAATTGATTTGCATTTTAATGAGGGAAATAAGTATTTGACCCCCTCTCAATCAGAAAGATTTCTGGCTCCCAGGTGTATTTTATACAGGTAATGAGCTGAGATTAGGAGCACACTCTTAAAGGGAGTGCTCCTAATCTCAGCTTGTTACCTGTATAAAAGACACCTGTCCACAGAAGCAATCAATCAATCAGATTCCAAACTCTCCACCATGGCCAAGACCAAAGAGCTCTCCAAGGATGTCAGGGACAAAATTGTAGACCTACACAAGGCTGGAATGGGCTACAAGACCATCGCCAAGCAGCTTGGTGAGAAGGTGACAACAGTTGGTGCGATTATTCGCAAATGGAAGAAACACAAAAGAACTGTCAATCTCCCTCGGCCTGGGGCTCCATGCAAGATCTCACCTTGTGGAGTTGCAATGATCATGAGAACGGTGAGGAATCAGCCCAGAACTACACGGGAGGATCTTGTCAATGATCTCAAGGCAGCTGGGACCATAGTCACCAAGAAAACAATTGGTAACACACTACGCCGTGAAGGACTGAAATCCTGCAGCGCCCGCAAGGTCCCCCTGCTCAAGAAAGCACATATACATGCCCGTCTGAAGTTTGCCAATGAACATCTGAATGATTCAGAGGAGAACTGGGTGAAAGTGTTGTGGTCAGATGAGACCAAAATCGAGCTCTTTGGCATCAACTCAACTCGCCGTGTTTGGAGGAGGAGGAATGCTGCCTATGACCCCAAGAACACCATCCCCACCGTCGAACATGGAGGTGGAAACCTTATGCTTCGGGGGTGTTTTTCTGCTAAGGGGACAGGACAACTTCACCGCATCAAAGGGACGATGGACGGGGCCATGTACCGTCAAATCTTGGGTGAGAACCTCCTTCCCTCAGCCAGGGCATTGAAAATGGGTCGTGGATGGGTATTCCAGCATGACAATGACCCAAAACACACAGCCAAGGCAACAAAGGAGTGGCTCAAGAAGAAGCACATTAAGGTCCTGGAGTGGCCTAGCCAGTCTCCAGACCTTAATCCCATAGAACATCTGTGGAGGGAGCTGAAGGTTCTAGTTGCCAAATGTCAGCCTCGAAACCTTAATGACTTGGAGAAGATCTGCAAAGAGGAGTGGAACAAAATCCCTCCTGAGATGTGTGCAAACCTGGTGGCCAACTACAAGAAACGTCTGACCTCTGTGATTGCCAACAAGGGTTTTGCCACCAAGTACTAAGTCATGTTTTGCAGAGGGGTCAAATACTTATTTTCCTCATTAAAATGCAAATCAATTTATAACATTTTTGACATGCGTTTTTCTGGATTTTTTTGTTGTTATTCTGTCTCTCACTGTTCAAATAAACCTACCATTAAAATTATAGACTGATCATGTCTTTGTCAGTGGGCAAACGTACAAAATCAGCAGGGGATCAAATACTTTTTTCCCTCACTGTACATGCATGTCAGTGTGTACGTTCATCAGCATGTGTGTGTGTGTAAAGGCCATTTGCTGAACCAAATAAATCACCTATACATCACCACAACCTCTGACACAGCACACAGAGGATTCTCTCTCCCTCTCTCTCTCTCCATATACCGCTTACACCACTTTCTCCTTATCTCTCTCTTTTCCCACTCTCTCTCTTTCTCTACCTCTCATTCCTTCCAGAGGGGAGGATGTAAAGGAAAAGGAAGAGAGGCAAGAGAATGGGAGACTCTCCTGTCCTGCTTTGCCCATCCAACCATGTCCCAGGCTAGTTCCAGTCTAAAGATCCTGACAATTACATCCAGTCACCTATTCAACGTCCACTATCTTGACAGTCCTGAATCAAATAAACTGCCCTTGACTGTACTATGAACAGAGAGCTCACATCTAGATCTGGGCCTGTTTCTGTCTGAAAGGATTACAGAAGGGTTAGAGGATTTCAGTTTAAGTGACTTGACTTCATGTGATTATTATTTATACTGAAACACCATTTGATAGCACAGGGATTTTCCTTAGCCCTCAACCACTCTCAGTAAACATAAGGTAAGGTATGAGAGATTACATGTAATCTTTGATTGGGTACTGATGGTAATGATGCAGAAAAACTGATGATATTCTTTGGGCATAAACATTTCCCCATTAGCTCTCTCAACTATTGCTGTCTAAACTACTGTTTGCACACATAGGCACCCTCTCACTAATAGGCTACACACACACCCATTCCCAACATATGCACGCATGCGCACACACACACACACACACATACACACACACACACACACACACACACACACACACCTCACTTAAACAGTGTAAAGGGTGTGTATTAATATTCCTCAGACATAAGAAGAACATTGGCCTATTAGTTGTCTCACTTGCAGCAGGAGAGGTGATTCAGTCAGACGGTGCAGCTCCTGAGCTGGGAGGAAATTGAGCATGCATTTTAATTGCTGTCTTGGAAAATAAAGGTCTCTTAAAAAAAGAGGCATAATTAATGAATTTCATTATTGGGTAATATATGTTCTTGTTGCTATGGGAATAAGACCCACCTCTCTTAGCTACTATTACCATCCAGCCTCTTTCCTGATGAAAAAAACCGACACACAAATACACACATACACATACACACACAAGCACACGCGTGCACACACACACACACAAGAACACATGTAAGTATAAATACAAGGACAGAGCTAACACACACACACACTGACACACACACACACTCATACACACACTCGCCATCTTTGTCAAAACACAATGCCTACTTTCTCTGTGAATCCCCCTCCCCAACATGAGCCTGGCAAACACACACCAGACAGCGCACGTACGTACGTACGTACGCACGCACACACACACACACACACACACACACACACACTTGTGCACGCACCACCCTCCCAGCTGTCTGCTGCAGCTGCACATTGTTCAACCTCTCTGGAGAGAGAAAACAGGATAGAAGAGAAGTGAGGAGAAAAGAAAAGGGAAGGCATGCACAGAGAGGAGGAGAGGAGGAGAGGAGGAGAAGAGAGGAGAGGACATGAGAGAAGACAAGATTGGAGTGGAGGAGAAAAGAGGAATCAGGCCCCAGGAGTATTGCCAGCAGCCTGATGATCTCAATTAACCCGTGTTCCCCTAGCTACGCCCACCTGCTACCACTTTCCCTGAGCACACACACACACACACACAAACACACACAGCTTTTTGCTTTGACTTGTTACGGTGCACTAAATAATTTAAAACACAGTGACTAGGAAATACACACACACATACACACACACACACACACACACAAACAAACACCACAGCAACATAACAACACTTCTACAGCAGAGAGCAACCATTTGTTTTCCCTTTTACACATAGGAGCCTTTGTTTGTCTGGACTCAGAAGTTTGTAAACAGACACACAGACAGTTCAGAACAAATGCTCACTCCCAACCCCAGCAAATAACAGATCTACAAACAATGCATGTACACACAGTATGGGTACATTATATTCATATGTGGATCTGCTGTTTATACAGTACAGTCAGTCATTCCAGCCCATGTGTTTTAGAGATATAATGATGAGGGTGTGTGGAGCAGCTGGACCTAACAGTTATCTTCTCACTTGATCTCTCGCTCTCTCTCCATCTGGACACCAATTCTTCACACTCTCACCCTTTCTTTCTTTTTATACACTTCGCTTCCTCTTTCTTTCTCTTCTTTTCTTCTAGCAATTCTCCTCTAACTAGATATGTTTCCATTAACTTGTCCAGTGATTTTGTGTCGACATTTAAAAAGTTTGCATTGAAAATAGATGCTACAATTGGCTGCTAGGGTGCGTTTCCATTGAACTGTCTTGTGTCGATAAAAACAGCTGGACGTAATGGCGTCACACCAAAATAAAAGTGGTTGAAGATTTTCCATTAACCATTTAGGCAAATTGCGCATTAATAAATTGGCGACAGCCTGTATGCCCTCCCACCTCTCTGTTTCATGTCTCAGGTTGCCCGCGAAAGCCAGCATGGACAGAATGCAATAATTGACTAATATTTGCCATATTCTAATAATTCTCATTTGCCAACGTATCGCCACGGTCCGTGCCATGGTGAAACTTGCGCTCCTGTAGATCTGAAATAATTGCAACTTTCCAGCCAACCACCAGAAAAGCAAGGCAAAGCAATTAGCCATTATTGAAAGTCAGGACAATTCTTGTCCTGTAAAGAAACATTATTTTTTATAGTTTAACATTTTTATTTAGCAAGCAGTAGGCATTTAAAATGACGTGGAGTGGAGCTTTATGGTTCTGTGATTACATCACATGCCCTGTGTACCTTCACAATTATTTGTCAATCATAATTTATTCTAAAAACACAGTTTCCATCTTCATTTGTCGCAATAAAGAAAGTTTGTCAAAAGAAAAGTCCACCCCTGTCGAACGGATAAAAATGCAATCTTTAGAAAATGTCTCCTATATCTGCCGTTTCCATTACACACGTCACTATGATTTTTTTGAGACACTGCTTTTGTTGAATAAAGCTGGGTCAATGGAAAGCTGCCCCATCTCCTTCCATTTCCCTCTGAAATGTTCTAATAATCCTCTCACTCCGTCTGTCTCTCTCTCTCTCTCTAACTCTCTCTCTCCTTCTCTCTCTCTCTGTCTGTCTGTCTGTCTGTCTGTCTGTCTGTCTGTCTGTCTGTCTCTCTCTCGCTCTCGCCTGTTTTCAGACAGTTAATAGGCAGACAGTAGGAACATACTAACATTACAGCCGCTCAGACAGTCGCTTCATGTAGCCCAGACACATTCATTTTCCCTTTCCCCCTCTGGCTGAGGGCCCGGCTTGGTGCACATACACACACACACGCACGCATACACACACAAACACGCACGCACACACACACACACTAGGACTAATCTTACTTCTCCATTCGATAGCACAAAGTTCACTACAAAGCATTCTTTATGAGCCAAGAATCCACAAACAGCACAGCTCAACTGTGGGGGTATCTTGTTACCAAAGAGGATATGTTACGCAAAAACAGCAGAATCAACAGAAAACCCAATACTCAATGATTTCTGCTGTATAATTGTGCATCCTGAATTGGCCCTTAGGACCTACATTGATTCTAGAGCATATTATACCAATGCCAGACTGCCTGGTATGCCTCACATCATTCTAAAGTTTAGAAAGATAGAATCAACAGAACTTAAATAAACCTTTTCTATCAGCCTACTGGCCCAAAAGCCAACAGTCTGCTCACTCTCATCCAATCACAGAAGCTCTGGATGACTGGACTTCCATTTGAAATCATGGAATATCAGGCCCAAGGGTGAAATGATATCAACAGTGTTTTGTGGACTTTTGTGGTCACTTAGGAGCTGCTGAAGCAAAAAAACACACATTGCTCTGAGAGAGATTGAATTCCTAGACAGTTTCCCAAGTAGGCCTACTACATTATTAGGATCAAGACTAAAAGGCTATAACTAGCTGTTGTTCAGGTTATTATTCATTATATACAGTGGGGAGAACAAGTATTTGATACACTGCCGATTTTGCAGGTTTTCCTACTTACAAAGCATGTAGAGGTCTGTAATTTTTATCATAGGTACACTTCAACTGTGAGAGATGGAATCTAAAACAAAAATCCAGAAAATCACATTGTATGATTTTTAAGTAATTAATTTGCATTTTATTGCATGACATAAGTATTTGATACATCAGGAAAGCAGAACTTAATATTTGGTACAGAAACCTTTGTTTGCAATTACAGAGATCATACGTTTCCTCTAGGTCTTGACCAGGTTTGCACACACTGTAGCAGGGATTTTGGCCCACTCCTCCATACAGACCTTCTCCAGATCCTTCAGGTTTCAGGGCTGTCGCTGGGCAATACGGACTTTCAGCTCCCTCTAAAGATTTTCTATTGGGTTCAGGTCTGGAGACTGGCTAGGCCACTCCAGGACCTTGAGATGCTTCTTACGGAGCCACTCCTTAGTTGCCCTGGCTGTGTGTTTCGGGTCGTTGTCATGCTGGAAGACCCAGCCACGACCCATCTTCAATGCTCTTACTGAGGGAAGGAGGTTGTTAGCCAAGATCTCGCGATACATGGCCCCATCCATCCTCCCCTCAATATGGTGCAGTCGTCCTGTCCCCTTTGCAGAAAAGCATCCCCAAAGAATGATGTTTCCACCTCCATGCTTCACGGTTGGGATGGTGTTAATGGGGTTGTACTCATCCTTCTTCTTCCTCCAAACACGGCGAGTGGAGTTTAGACCAAAAAGCTCTATTTTTGTCTCATCAGACCACATGACCTTCTCCCATTCCTCCTCTGGATCATCCAGATGGTCATTGGCAAACTTCAGACGGGCCTGGACATGCGCTGGCTTGAGCAGGGGGACCTTGCGTGCGCTGCAGGATTTTAATCCATGACGGCGTAGTGTGTTACTAATGGTTTTCTTTGAGACTGTGGTCCCAGCTCTCTTCAGGTCATTGACCAGGTCCTGCTGTGTAGTTCTGGGCTGATACCTCACCTTCCTGATGATCATTGATGCCCCATGAGGTGAGATCTTGCATGGAGCCCCAGACCGAGGGTGATTGACCGTCATCTTGAACTTTTTCCATTTTCTAATAATTGCGCCAACAGTTGTTGCCTTCTCACCAAGCTGCTTGCCTATTGTCCTGTAGCCCATCCCAGCCTTGTGCAGGTCTACAATTTTATCCCTGATGTCCTTACACAGCTCTCTGGTCTTGGCCATTGTGGAGAGGTTGGAGTCTGTTTGATTGAGTGTGTGGACAGGTGTCTTTTATACAGGTAACGAGTTCAAACAGGTGCAGTTAATACAGGTAATGAGTGGAGAACAGGAGGGCTTCTTAAAGAAAAACTAACAGGTCTGTGAGAGCCGGAATTCTTACTGGTTGGTAGGTGATCAAGTACTTATGTCATGCAATAAAATGCAAATTAATTACTTAAAAATCATACATTGTGATTTTCTGGATTTATGTTTTAGATTCCGTCTCTCACAGTTGAAATGTACCTATGATAAAAATTACAGACCTCTACATGCTTTGTAAGTAGGAAAACCTGCAAAATCGGCAGTGTATCAAATACTTGTTCTCCCCACTGTACATATTATATTATTATACATACATATTATTACATAAGGGCGGCAGGTAGCCTGGCGGGTAGGAGCGTTGCTGGATCGAATCCCCAATCCTACAAGGTAGAAATCTGTCGTTCTGCTCTTGAACAAGGTGGTTAACCCCCAACAACAACTGCTCCCCGGGCGCCGATGACGTGGATGTCGATTAAGGCAGTCCCCCACACCTCTCTGATTCAGAGAGGTTGGGTTAAATGCGGAAGACACATTTTGGTTTAATGCATTCCCTAGCTTTCCCCTTTGCTATTATCATGACAAACAATGTATCCATGTATCAGACCTGGGTTCAAATACTATTTCAAATATCTTAATTACTTTTACATACACTTGAAGTAAATATTCAGATTGATTTTATTTGAAAAGACAAGTAGTTGAATATTTGAATGTATTTGGAAATAGCTCAGTTGGTAGAGCATGGCGCTTGCAACACCAGGGTTGTGGGTTCGTTTCCCACGGGGGGCCAGTATGAAGATGTATGCACTCACTAACTGTAAGTCGCTCTGGATAAGAGCGTCTGCTAAATGAGTAAAATGTACTTGAAAATACTCAAATGCACTGACTCAAACACAGAGCATTCGGAAAGTATTCAGACTCCTTCCCTATGAGACTCGAAATTGAGCGCAGGTGCATCCTGTTTCCATTGATCATCCTTGAGATGTTTCTACAACTTCATTGGAGTCCACCTGTGGTAAATTCAATTGATTGGACACGATTTGGAAAGGTACACACCTGTCTATATAAGGTCAAACAGTTGACAGTGCATGTCAGAGCAAAAACCAAGCCATGAGGTCGAAGGAATTGTCTGTAGAGCTCCGAGACAGGATTGTGTCGAGGAACAGATCTGGGGAAGGGTACCAAAAAATTTCTGCAGCATTGACGGTCCCCAAGAACACAGTGGCCTCCATCAATCTTATATGGAAGAAGTTTGGAATCACCAAGACTCTTCCTAGAGCTGACCGCCCGTCCAAACTGAGCAATCGGAGGAGAAGGGCCTTGGTCAGGGAGGTGACCAAGAACCCGATGATCACTCTGACAGAGCTCCAGAGTTCCTCTGTGGAGATGGGAGAACCATCCAGAAGGACAACCATCTCTGCAGCACTCCACCAATCAGGCCTTTATGGTAGAGTGGCCAGACGGAAGCCACTCCTCAGTAAAAGGCACATGACAGCCCACTTGGAGTTTGCCAAAAGGCACCTAAAGGACTCTCAGACCATGAGAAACAAGATTATCTGGTCTGATGAAACCAAGATTGAACTCTTTGGCCTGAATGCCAAGTGTCATGTCTGGAGGAAACCGGGCACCATCCCTACGGTGAAGCATGGTGGTGGCAACATCATGCTGTGGGGATGTTTTTCAGCGGCAGGCACTGGGAGACTAGTCAGGATCGAGGGAAAGATGAACGGAGCAAAGTACAGAGAGATCCTTGATGAAAACCTGCTCCAGAGCACTCAGGACCTCAGACTGGGGCGATGGTTCACCTTCCAACAGGACAACGACCCTAAGCACACAGCCAAGACAATGTAGGAGTGGCTTTGGGACAAGTCTCTGAATGTTCTTGAGTGGCCCAGCCAGAGCCCGGTCTTGAACCTGATCGAACATCTCTGGAGAGACCTGAAAATAGCTGTGCAGCGATACTCCCCATCCAACTTGACAGAGCTTGAGAGGATCTGCAGAGAAGAATGGGAGAAACTCCCCAAATACAGGTGTACCAAGCTTGTAGTGCCATACCCAAGAAGACTCAAGGCCGTAATCGCTGCCAAAGGTGCTTCAACAAAGTACTGTGTAAAGGGTCTGAATACTTACACTACCAGTCCAGGGTTTTTCTTTATTTTATTTTTTGTTTTTTTACATCAAAGCTATGAAATAACACATATGGAATCATGTAGTAACCAAAAAAGTGTTAAACAAATCTAAATATATTATATATTTGAGATTCTTCGAATAGCCACCCTTTGCCTTGATGACAGCTTGCGCACTCTTCGCATTTTCTCAACCAGCTTCATGAGGTAGTCACCTGGAATGCATTTCAATTAACAGGTGTGCCTTCTTAAAAGTTAATTTGTGGAATTTCTTTCCTACTTAATGCATTTGAGCCAATCAGTTGTGTTGTGACAAGGTAGGGGGGTATACAGAAGATAGCCCTATTTGGTAAAAGACCAAGTCCATATTATGGCAAGAACCGCTCAAATAAGCAAAGAGAAATGACAGTCCATCATTACTTTAAGACATGAAGGTCAGTCAATACTGAACATTTCAAGGACTTTGAACGTTTGTTCAAGTGCAGTCGCAAAAACCATCAAGCACTATGATGAAACTGGCTCTCATGAGCACCGCCACAGGAATGGAAGACCCAGAGTTACCTCTGCTGCAGAGGATACGTTCATTAGAGTTACCAGCCTCAGAAATTGCAGCCCAAATAAACGCTTCACAGAGTTCAAGTAACAGACACATCTCAACATCAACTGTTCAGAGGGGACTGTGTGAATCAGACCTTCACGGTCAAATTGCTGCAAAGAAACCACTACTAAAGGACACCAATAATAAGAAGAGACCTGCTTGGGCCAAGAAACACAAGCAATGGACATTAGACCGGTGGAAATTTGTCCTTTGGTTTGGAGTCCAAATTTGAGATTTTTGGTTCAAACCGCTGTGTCTTTATGAGACGCGGTGTGGGTGAACGGATGATCTCCGCATGTGTAGTTCCCACCGTAAAGCATGGAGGAGCTGTTATGGTGTGGGGGTGCTTTGCTGGTGACACTGTCTGTGATTTATTTAGAAATCAAGGCACACTTAACCAGCATGGCTACCACAACATTCTGCAGCGATACGCCATCCCATCTGGTTTGGGCTTAGTGGGACTATCATTTGTTTTTCAACAGGACAATGACCCAACACACCTCCAGGCTGTGTAAAGGCTATTTTACCAAGAAGGAGAGTGATGGAGTGCTGCATCAGATGACATGGACTCCACAATCCCCCAACCTCAACCCAATTGAGATGGCTTGGGATGAGTCGTACGGCAGAGTGAAGGAAAAGCAGCCAACAAGTGCTCAGCATATGTGGGAACTCCTTCAAGACTGTTGGAAAATCATTCCAGGTGAAGCTGGTTGAGAGAATGCCAAGAGTGTGCAAAGCTGTCATCAAGGCAAAGGGTTGCTATTTGAAGAATCTCAAATATAAAATATATTTTAATTTGTTTAACACTTTTTTGGTTACTACATGATTCCATATGTGTTATTTCATAGTTTTGATGTCTTCACTATTATTCTACAATGTATAAAATAGTACAAAATAAAGAAAAACCCTTGAATGTGTAGATGTGTCCAAACCTTTGACTGGTACTGTATGTAAATGTGATAGTTTTTTGTAAATACATTAGGTAACATTTCTAAAAACCTGTTTTTGCTTTGTCATTATGGGGTATTGTGTATAGATTGATGAGGGAAAAAAACAATTTAATCAATTTTTCTAGAATAAGGCTGTAACGTAACATAATATGGAAAAAGAAAATGGGTCTGAATACTTTCCGAATGCACTGTACACTCCCATGCATTTAACCCAGATATTTGAAGAAAGTATTTGAAAATACTCTCAAATACAATTTGGTAGACTATTTGGTTTTGATAACCATTCAAATACTCAAAAGTACTTGTTTTGGGCTGTGTATTTGAAAATTCTCAAATACACAGAAATAAATATTTTAAATACCAGATACTCAAATACACATGTATTTGAACCAAGGTCTCTCATGTACACTTAAGACACAGATCCAATTGCAGTTCAGACATCGCAATGTCCTAGTCAGTGACTCACACACACACCATCCTCTCTAATTTCCTCCCCACCTCCTCCATTCCCCCATCCCTTCATCTTGCCACACAGGAGGTGTTATTAGAAGATGAAGGGTTCTCATAGAAACTCACAGACACCAGACAGAGAAACCCACAACAAGTAAATGTATCAGCCAAAACAAACATTACTAATCTATAACTCCTATCGATTGTAGCTTTGTGTTCTCACCAGTAAGCGAGTTTCGAGGGTTGGACATCGATAGAGAGGAGAAAGGCTTTGGGATAGATGCGGGCGAGGGAGGGTAGAAAGAGAGAGAGAAGTAGAGATAGGGAGAAAGAGGGAGGGGTGGGAGAAAGAGGGAGGGGTGGGAGAAAGAGGGAGCGGTGGGAGAAAGAGGGAGCGGTGGGAGAAAGAGGGAGGGGTGGGAGAAAGAGGGAGCGGTGGGAGAAAGAGGGAGCGGTGGGAGAAAGAGGGAGGGGTGGGAGAAAGAGGGAGCGGTGGGAGAAAGAGGGAGGGGTGGGAGAAAGAGGGAGCGGTGGGAGAAAGATGGAGCGGTGGGAGAAAGAGGGAGGGGTGGGAGAAAGAGGGAGGGGTGGGAGAAAGAGGGAGCGGTGGAGAAAGAGGGAGGGGGGGGAGAAAGAGGGAGCGGTGGGAGAAAGAGGGAGGGGTGGGAGAAAGAGGGAGGGGTGGGAGAAAGAGGGAGCGGGGGAGAAAGAGGGAGGGGTGGGAGAAAGAGGGAGGGGTGAGAGAAAGAGGGAGCGGTGGGAGAAAGAGGGAGGGGTGGGAGAAAGAGGGAGGGGTGGGAGAAAGAGGGAGCGGTGGGAGAAAGAGGGAGGGGTGGGAGAAAGAGGGAGCGGTGGGAGAAAGAGGGAGCGGTGGGAGAAAGAGGGAGGGGTGGGAGAAAGAGGGAGCGGGGGGAGAAAGAGGGAGCGGTGGGAGAAAGAGGGAGGGGTGGGAGAAAGAGGGAGGGGTGGGAGAAAGAGGGAGCGGGAGAAAGAGGGAGCGGTGGGAGAGAGAGGAGGGGTGGGAGAAAGAGGGAGCGGTGGGAGAAAGAGGGAGGGGTGGGAGAAAGAGGGAGGGGTGGGAGAAAGAGGGAGGGGTGGGAGAAAGAGGGAGGGTGGGAGAAAGAGGGAGCGGTGGGAGAAAGAGGGAGGGGTGGGAGAAAGAGGGAGCGGTGGGAGAAAGAGGGAGGGGTGGGAGAAAGAGGGAGCGGTGGGAGAAAGAGGGAGCGGTGGGAGAAAGAGGGAGGGGTGGGAGAAAGAGGGAGGGGTGGGAGAAAGAGGGAGCGGTGGGAGAAAGAGGGAGGGGTGGGAGAAAGAGGGAGGGGTGGGAGAAAGAGGGAGGGGTGGGAGAAAGAGGGAGGGGTGGAAGAAAGAGGGAGGGGTGGGAGAAAGAGGGAGGGGTGGGAGAAAGAGGGAGGGGTGGGAGAAAGAGGGAGGGGTGGGAGAAAGAGGGAGGGAGAAATGAAGGGACAGAAAGAGAGAGCTGCTATAAAAGAGATACTCGGTCAGCAGATAGAGTCTGTGTGGTGGTGGGCTGGAGACGAGGGTCTACACTGTTGGTAGCCTGACATCTGAGAACCACGCAAGTGTGCCCTCCATCCTGTTACTGTTGAACTGCCACCCCCGCATTACCAGCGTCCCACCACACAGGGGGCACCAGACGGACAGACTGTCTGCTCTGGGGCCCAGAAGTAGGGTGATGTGGCCCCTAGACACTGATCTAATGACAGTTTTGCTTCCCTGACCTTAATGGTTAAGGTTAAGATTGGGTGAGGGAAAGCTGATCTTAGATCTGTGCCTAAATGCAACTTCTATCCCATAGTCATGAGACTCGGTTAAAATACTTTCAGAAAAGCAGACTCCCTGCTCCCTGTATTGTGAGGTAATGCTATGATAGCATGTCATCACCTTAATGGCCATACAGCTCTCTCTCTAATGGTGCTACCATTTCCCCTGGTTAACACCCTATGCCCATGACTCTGGCATGCAGGCACACACACTAATCTATTCCAGACAGACACCCTCTCTGACCCCATCCTGTCCTGGTAGCTGTGTTTCGGGTATGGCCGAGTGACAACCCAACCGCACCACTTATTCTCAATGAGGATGATGAGGGCGCCATGCTGCTTCTGTTATTGAATGAATCCCACTTTGTTTACATTTACAGTATAAAAACAAGAGGAAAACCACTGGGCCTCTGGGAAAACATAGGAAGTGTATGGAATGACGCTATTTGATGGTTTGTCCTAAACATTTGTTTCCTGTATCTAAATGTGACAACAGACTCTAAAATGTCTGTCTGGGAAGCCTGTATCCGTATTGTTCTAATTCACTTCACAATATCAGTGAAACGCAACAATTCAGTGTGTATCCAGGCTAGTGTCTGGGGACAATTAGAGTGAATATGTTAACAGCCACTATAGTAGCTACAGCTGAGAGAACATCAATGGAAACACTGTTAGGAGTATAATGAGGTTCAATGAATGCATTCACCTCCAGAAATGTACTTAACACTTTAGCTTTACCTCCACCTGGGGACAGGGGACAGGTTCACTTGGCTTGGCTATGGTATACAGTAGTGTTCAATACAGTATTATTCTACAGTCCTACTGTATATCCCTTGGTATTCACAGGAAATCTACAGAAACCGTGTGGGAACACTGGGTACTTTCAAGTCACCATAAGTGACATAGCCAACACCTTTCAGCCTGTTGCTGAAAGGCCTATAAAGTAACACATATATAACCACTAGCGGGATACTAGCAGCATGATGCTAACAACACAGGCCACATACTGGAATAGCATTGTCATTACTCACTAGTGAACCACAGCCAAGTTTGTATGCCTTCTCCCTCACAGGACCACAACTGAAATTAAATTACCCTTTTAACTTTTTCTTTCTGTTTTTACCCTTGGTCATTTGGAAGGAATATACTCTTGTTATCCTATCTGAGAGGTCATACAGTACCTCAAAAAATAGTTATGGATATAAGTGCATTTTGTATATTAAAATACCTAAACAAACTAAACCTCACTAGTGTTGTGAGCTTCCACCTCTTCTCTTTCCCTCTCTTTCCCATTCTGGCTCTGATTCCCAGTGCTGTGGGAGAACCAGGTGTGGGACTCTTGTCACAATAATTTGAGCCTGAGGGCACGCTCTTTTGCAATTTCGACCTGTTAAAGCCGGCACTCTTCAATTTTCAAACCCTAGCGCCAGGATTCGTAATTGACCTGTTTTAAATGAGCTCGCTTGCGCTGAGGTGGGAGTGGTGGCAATATCTGAGGTGTGTCCTTAAAAACAGGTACTAAAGTGCCAATTTCAGTATGCGCTGGAGAGGATATTGAAGACCAACCGAAAGCTGGTCTTAGCGGTAACGTGGTTGTTTATGGTGTGGATTTTGAAAGAGGAAGCGCAGCCTATCCAGCTGAGACGAACCGTGCCTATTTGCACATGAAACAAGAGAGATGTGTTTTTTTGTGCCCGTAAACCTTGTATTTAGAAACATAAAAACTCATGTTTTTTTCCCGTTTCGTTTAATTTGATTAAAAACCAAGCATAGCCTCCCCTCCTCTCAATGAAGGCATTTCTGGGTGGGGAACGACCAATGGGTGGGAATCCCTTTGCTTTTTGTTTCACATCCATGGCCTTATTAACACTAAAGATAACAATTACATCATTAATAATACATTCATTTTTTTTAAACAATGGCAACGCTAGCTATTCTCGCTTGGAATTTGAAAGGCCTAAACTCACCTATTAAACGTTCCAGCTGTCTTGATAGCCTAACAAGAAACCATATTGATATAGCAATGTTACAAGAAACACACCTGCTCCAAAAGGACAAACATAAAATAGAGAACTATTTGTAAAAACTGGCTGCTTTTTCATCAGCCCCAAACAAAATTAAAGGTGTAATCATAATGATACATAAGAAACTCAAAATTACCATCTTGGGTAAAGGCAAAGACCAAGAAGTCATAATCACTTTCCTTAAATGTATCCATAACGGAAAGAACAATTCCTTTATTAATGTGTATGCTCCGAATTCATATGATCCTACGTTTTTTGATTCTCTGAACAGCATATTGTTAGGATTAACTGATTTCCATCTGGTTATCGGGCCAGACATGAATGCCATTTTGGACATGCGGGACAAATCTAATTAAACCAACTACAATCCACATGCAACCAAGGCTCTCCAGCATATACTCTCTGATTACAACTTCAAGACAAGTAAGACAAGTAGAGAAAAACACTAGAAAAAATATTAGCAAAAGTAGAAACCTGCAAAGTTTTGTAGGAGCTCGAGGCGAGGCTACCATGTTCGTCGTTGCTATCCTCTTCTCTCAACAGAGTAAGCCACCTCGCTGAGAGCCCAAATCTCTCTCAATGAACTCAAAAGGATATTGGATAGCATGAATAAAGGCAAATAACCTGGATGGGACAGTAAGTCTATTTAAAATATTGGAATCAATTAGGTACACTAATGCTCTAAATGACTAATATAGCCGTTCACAAAGGTTCATTTGGGAGAGATGTGAACACAGCACTAATTTAGCTTTTATAAACAAATATTAGATTTTGTTTGATTTAAAAAACGTTACTATAACAAAAGCTGGTTCAACAGCAATGCGTCTGGTATCTTTCTTATCCTGGCCATGCACAAGTAGCCTATCCATAAAAGGTTTCTAAATGGTCTACTCGTGAGGCTTTTTCCGACATGCATTTGCATTAGGTCTATTCACAATTCACATAGGCCTACCTGCAGTGCTCCATTCGGCTTGTAACAATCCCCATTTACAAAGAGTGCCTCTTGTCCAGTTACCAAAAACGCGCTCCTCCAAACATAGACTATTCGCATTTTTCGGTCCCATAACGCCATATCAATGATAGGCCTAGGCTATATCTTGCTTATTGAGAATGTGCCTCACACATACAATACCAGTTACGGGAGCCTAGTATTTTTTATTAGAGAAGTGTGATGCGTAAAGGCTTATACTCGTTGAAGCCAATTACAACAATGTTGACTGTCAACACTCCAAACATTGAGCAAACACTATAAAAATTGTTTTACTGTTAGTATCACTCGTTACTGTAGCCTATGCTATTTAATAAACTGTAGGATCAATCTACAATGGACTAGGATGAGAATATTCAGTGCCCCCAGCCAAATTGGAGTTGAGACAAGGCAAAGACTCCAGAGTTACGCAGTGGTCTAAGGCACTGCATCGCAGTGCTAGCTGTGCCACTAGAAATCCTAGTTCGAGTCCAGGCTCTGTCGCAGCCGGCCGCGACCGGGAGACCCATGGGCGGTGCACAATTGGTCCAGCATCGTCCAAGGTAGGGGAGGGTTTGGCCGGCAGGGATGTGGGTTCGTTTCCCACGGGGGGGCAGTATGAAAAAAAAATAAACATGTATGCATTCACTAACTGTAAGTCGCTCTGGATAAGAGCGTCTACCAAATGACTCAAATGTAAATGTAAAGACCGTCAATAACCTACAGAGCTTGAGACAAACACATGCAGTATTAAGCCATGGAACACCTTGATTGGCCAGTGAGTGGCCAAGCCCTCGTCACACCTACAACTTGTTTACTCATCAAAACCCAGCCCTTTCGCGCCACCACCAGCTATTGTGCTCATACAAACGGCTGTGCAAATACCTCAAATATTTCTGACCCACCCCTGGACCTATAGCGCTACCGCCAGCCGTTAGGTTTGTTAAAATAGAGCCCTGCGTGATTTATATGCAGATGTTTCATGAGCAATAAATACAGGAAGGTATAAACCATGGCACACTGAGTACTGGGAACAATCCGTGTATCCATCAGTCAACTGGTGTGTCAGTTAACATTCGTCCAGCCAAAGGAAGTTAAACATTAACTAACCAGTCACGGGAGGGTTAGAGAAACAGAACAGTGCATAACACATAACAACGGGTCAGGACTTTTTCCTGACCACGTGACCTGACCAGGACAAACTCTGGGAACTAGTTATAAACAACAACAAGGGCCCATGGTTATATTCCTGGACGTTGACATGAGAAACTCATGTCCTGATCCTGCACATAGCCACCAGAATAACCTGCTCTTATAAGCTCTCTTATGCACTTTCCACTGTTTTAACTTCTGTTCATTGTTATGTTTTATGTTGTGTTGTGTGTAACTATATGTATGCTGCTCTCTTGGCCAGGGCTAATTTGAAAAAGAGATGTTAATCTCAATGTGACTTCTCTGCTTAAATAAAGGATAAAAACAATTTTAAAAATGAAGGAAATCCACTCTGGTTGACTCAGTAAAGCAACTAAGCAAGTTAAGCAAATATATCATAACCATCATTTGTATTCACTGCTTATTCTAGTATACGTTATATTTCCATATCATCTTAGATTCAAATGATATGCGACAGGGAGGGGAGGTAGGGACAAACAGCCTCATTGTCATGACACACACACACACCATCTTTACCAAACACACACTTAGGGTTGGGCGGTATCCAAATTCTGTACCATACCGTGCAATACGTATAACCGAATGTGCACACAAGGGGCGCACAACATTTTTTAGACAACAGGGATCTTGATCCAGGAGGGGATTGAATGTCTCTGCTGTAACCAAGAAGCTTGATCTTGACATCTAGCCACTTAGCTAGCGAGTTAGCAAACCAAATGCATAGCTGGAGCCCTGAGCTGGATATCATTTATTTGACACATTTTAGATTTCTTATAGTTATACTTAACTTATAGTTATAAGCATGGCGGGGGTGCCCCCCCCCCCTCCGGTATACGGTATAAACGGTATATAGCCCAAGCCTAAAAAACACGCAACACAAACGCACACAGACACTCCCCTCTAAATGCCTTGCTTCCATGCCATCACTAACTCCAATGTAAGTGCATATGATCAAGAGGGTTCATCTAATTACTACCCAAGACCATACACTACTTTATTGTCATGCTTTCCATGTTTTATTAATGCTTTGGCTGAAGTTAACAACACACACATAAACACAAACACATTTGCACGTATACATAGGGAAACAATTTCCCCCTTTTCTTTCCTAAATTGTCAAATCTAGACCTCTCACTATGGCGAACAGCAGTCAGACATAACAAGGAGCATGCTCACGCTCACGCACACACACCACGACGGGTAAAACATTCACATCCACAGTACATAGCTGAATATTAACACAGAATTTAAATATTCCTAGGACGTGTAGGAGGCTAAAGCCGGTGGACTCTCATTGGTCTGGCCTGAGACACTGTGTTGTAGCAACCAAACAACTGCCAACTATTTGCCCTCACAAAAAAAAAACACCAACCCATTCCACCATTTAACCCTCACTAATCCTACTCCAGGCCCACAGTCTGGGAGGACACAACACTACCACTCAACACCCTCTGCAACTCTTCTGCAGTAAAACCACGCAATCCCAAGTACTTCTCTGCAGCTGTCACCACAACCTCTATTTTCTGTGATTTACGTTCCATTTCTGCAGTACAGTTGACAACCACGGCTATGAATGCTAAGAAACCCACCTTACTGAAGCACATGTTATTCCTATCACTCTCTATTGGTCTCTTCCTACTCACAGGAATCCTCTCAGGATCTCTCACCCTGTCCCCATCTTCCTCTACTGCTCTCTTCACTGCTTCAGCATATGACACTTTCTGTACTACTCTGACCCTGGCAAACTTAACCTGCCTTTCTCTCACCGGACATCTCCGATACTACACATTCCTTCGTCTCATGCCATCCTGCACACTTCTCACATCTAAGAATCTTCCTCCTACACACTGCTGCAACATGACCATAAGCTTGAAACCTAAAACAGCGTAGTATTTTCTGAACAAAAGCTCTCATGGGATAACTGACACATCCTAACTCGACCTTGTCGGGAAAAGACTCTGCATCAAAACTCAGCAAGACAGACAATGTCTTCTCCGTTTCACCATGCTCTGCACCGGGTCTGCGTTGCACCAAATGGTGGACGGCACAGACACCAGGAATCTTCCATTTCAGCTGATCCTCCTCAACACTTAATGCCACCCCCGTTATCATTCCTTTCAACAGTGCCCTGCTCCGGAGAGTAAAGCAATTCACAGTTCTTGTCCCTAGTCGCGTGGTCCGGAGCATCCGCTCCCTCTGGACAGAAGAAACACAATAAATCCTCACGAGTTCACTTCCGAGTTACTTTCACCGACTCAACAGTTCCCAATCTCTTCTCCACCAAACCTGACACCACATACGGATCAGCCAGAATACAAGGATCCATTCTCTCCACAAATCTCACTCCCACTGGACCAGAATCATCCCTGTCATCACGAGGACAAGGCTTGAACTCGCCGGTCCTCACCCCAGTTACTTCATCCTTCCTCTCATCACGTTCAATTTCTTTCTGTTGCTCTTCCAAAAGTGATATACTCCATTCCATATTCACTCAAAACATGTTCCACTTTTCTCATTTTTTTCTTGTACACCATCTTCTCCTTAATCAGATCTTCCAGAAGGCTTGTGCAATCCCCCACTCCATATTTACTCATAATATGTTCCACTTTCCTCCTTTTTTCCCCGTCAACTCAGCCCTTTTACCGCCCAACTCAGCCCTGTCAATGAAAGCCCTTCTCCCTTCCAACCGCTCTCATGAGAGCTGTGCTGAAACAAAGCCCATACACAGTGACTGTGCATGGTTGTGATCAGAGATCACTTACTGTGTTTGCTGTTCTCAGGGGCTGTGGTGGTGGTCCTGGCAGCCTCCTGGGGGTGGGCCTGTTTTGGGGGACGACCCCTTGACGCCCCCCCTGATGACAGCTTCCCCAGCCGGGGGATACTGGGGGTCTCCATGCCTGGGGACAGGAGAGGGGGGTTAATATACAGGTACAGTTATGTAAGTTATGTTTCAGTCAGACACACATCTATGGTCGTCTGCAGTTGACTAGTTGTACACACTAATCTGTAATCACAGTGTCATGACGATGATATGACGTTTCAGGAACTTTGGTAGTCTAACTTGCAAACAGGTCAATATTAGATTCACACTAAATGTAACAAACATGTAATCAACATAAAGAAATTCCTTGCTAAAAGTATTTTTCTGCAATTCTCTCTCAACATTCAGTAAAATCACTTTTCCAGCCCTGGTAGCTTTATTTAAGCTATGCAGATAGAGGCAACGCCATCGTCCTAAGGTGAAAAGAGAGCATGAACTTCCATGTTTCATTTAAAAATCAATACTTTCAGTTACATATTAACTGAACTCCATGGTCAGCCACTTAGAGTGGAAGGGAGTACAGTAGTACAGAACCAATGGACCATAATGGAGAGAGAGTGATGGAGTGACAGTGAGAGAGAGAAGAGAACTAGCAGTAATAGACACATTTTGATTTCTAAGCACTTTCCAATAATAAGTTAGCATTGTGTTGAAGAGAAGTCCGAGGAGGGACTGAAATCAAAGAATTGCATCGATTTATTAGGCTGGACTACCTCATCATTCCACTATCTATAGCTTCTTAATGCATTTCTAATTCCATTTAGAGACCATTAAGTTTAATGGGCTGGAGTGTAGCCTCCATGCCTGGTCCATGTACAGTCAGTTCAATTGAGTACAGGCTTAACCGAATGAACAACAAAGACGGAATGCAATATGACATTTTATTAAATAGTTTGGGGAATGGCCTCGTCTCTGTGGGAAAATCTTCAGAGACAGATGATGTGATGGCAGGTAGCCCCATGTATGCCATGTTGATTCCGGCCATCATCACCACAGCACACTGGCTAATGGCTAATGAATTATTGCTGACCAGTGGAGGCTCCTCAGAGGAGGAAGTGAAACATTAAAAAAGTTATAATTTTTAGATAAAACTATACTAAATATATTCACGCCACAAAGTAACTGTTTAAAACACACAGTTTTGCCTCGTACATTGACTTCAATACAAACCTAGGAGGCTCATGGTTCTCAACCCCTTCCATATACTTACACAGTAATTATGACGACATCCTGAGGATGTCCTCCAACCTATCAGAGCTCTTGCAGTATGAGCTGACATGTTGTCCATCCAATCAAAGGATCAAAGAGATACATCTATTACTAAAAGCAGCTAGCACTGCAGTGCATAAAGTGTGGTGAGTAGTTGACTCAAAGAGAGAGCAAGACAATAGTTGAACAGTTTTTAACTAATTTATTTATTCAAAAATGAAGGAGAAGCAGCAGAGAGAGCGATAGAGAGCTAGCTATATTTAATTGTATTCTTTTAATTATTGGTTTAAATTTCAATTACTTAGCTAATGCAGCTAATTTAGCCTACTCAACAACCTGACTTAAACAGAGAGGAATGCTATTTATGTTAGCTAGCTGGCTAAGGCTATCCAACACTGCAACTCTTCCAAGTCAAGGTAAGCTCCGGTTTTACTAATTGATTGCCACCGGGGCCCGCCGGTGTAACTGCTAAACTGCTTGCTGTACACTGTACTGTGTGATTGTACACATGGATTGGATTGTGGGTTTACTGACACGTTAGTTCTAGTTTGTTGACTATAATGTTAATATGGGGACAACAAAGTAGGCTGTGTAGCGGTTAGCGGCTATGGTATGAAGGTTTGGTTTGGAAAGGTCTTTGCGCCTGGTCACAGTAGGTGAGAGAAGGAATGATATAACAAACAAAGTGATGATGCTGTATGTGACTGCTATGAAAGTGAACTGTTTGTGCGGGTGATCAGGGGTCAAATCAAATCAAATCAAATTGTATTTGCCACATGCTTCGTAAATGAAAATGAAATACAGAAGAATTCACACCCCTTTGCTATGACAATCCAAATTAAGCTCAGGTGCATCCAATTTCCTTTGATCGTCCTTGAGATGTCACTACAACTTGATTGGAGTCCACCTCTGGACTCCCCATCTAACTTAACAGCTAGAGAAAATCTGCAAGGAAGAATGGGATATGCAAAGCTGATGCAGACATATCCAAGACGACACAAAGCTGTAATCGCCGCCAAAGGTGCTTCTACAAAGTATTGACTCAGAGGTGTGAATACTTACGTGAATTAGATATTTCTGTAAAATTTCTAAAAACATGTTGTTTTCACTTTGTCATTATGGGGTATTGTGTGTAGATGGGTGAGAAACTAAATCTGTGTAATCCACTTTGAATTCAGGCTTTAACACAACAAAATGTGGAATACGTCAAGGCACTGTATGTACATATACAGTGGGGAAAAAAAGTATTTAGTCAGCCACCAATTGTGCAATTTCTCCCACTTAAAAAGATGAGAGAGGCCTGTAATTTTCATCATAGGTACACGTCAACTATGACAGACAAATTGAGAAAGAAAAATCCAGAAAATCACATTGTAGGATTTTTTATGAATTTATTTGCAAATTATGGTGGAAAATAAGTATTTGGTCACCTATAAACAAGTAAGATTTCTGGCTCTCACAGACCTGTAACTTCTTCTTTAAGAGGCTCCTCTGTCCTCCACTCGTTACCTGTATTAATGGCACCTGTTTGAACTTGTTATCAGTATAAAAGACACCTGTCCACAACCTCAAACAGTCACATTCCAAACTCCACTATGGCCAAGACCAAAGAGCTGTCAAAGGACACCAGAAACAAAATTGTAGACCTGCACCAGGCTGGGAAGACTGAATCTGCAATAGGTAAGCAGCTTGGTTTGAAGAAATCAACTGTGGGAGCAATTATTAGGAAATGGAAGACATACAAGACCACTGATAATCTCCCTCGATCTGGGGCTCCACGCAAGATCTCACCCCCGTGGGGTCAAAATGATCACAAGAACGGTGAGCAAAAATCCCAGAACCACACGGGGGGACCTAGTGAATGACCTGCAGAGAGCTGGGACCAAAGTAACAAAGCCTACCATCAGTAACACACTACGCCGCCAGGGACTCAAATCCTGCAGTGCAAGACGTGTCCCCCCTGCTTAAGCCAGTACATGTCCAGGCCCGTCTGAAGTTTGCTAGAGTGCATTTGGATGATCCAGAAGAGGATTGGGAGAATGTCATATGGTCAGATGAAACCAAAATATAACTTTTTGGTAAAAACTCAACTCGTCGTGTTTGGAGGACAAAGAATGCTGAGTTGCATCCAAAGAACACCATACCTACTGTGAAGCATGGGGGTGGAAACATCATGCTTTGGGGCTGTTTTTCTGCAAAGGGACCAGGACGACTGATCCATGTAAAGGAAAGAATGAATGGGGCCATGTATCGTGAGATTTTGAGTGAAAACCTCCTTCCATCAGCAAGGGCATTGAAGATGAAACGTGGCTGGGTCTTTCAGCATGACAATGATCCCAAACACACCGCCCGGGCAACGAAGGAGTGGCTTCGTAAGAAGCATTTCAAGGTCCTGGAGTGGCCTAGCCAGTCTCCAGATCTCAACCCCATAGAAAATCTTTGGAGGGAGTTGAAAGTCCGTGTTGCCCAGCGACAGCCCCAAAACATCACTGCTCTAGAGGAGATCTGCATGGAGGAATGGGCCAAAATACCAGCAACAGTGTGTGAAAACCTTGTGAAGACTTACAGAAAACGTTTGACCTGTGTCATTGCCAACAAAGGGTATATAACAAAGTATTCAGAAACTTTTGTTATTGACCAAATACTTATTTTCCACCATAATTTGCAAATAAATTCATTAAAAATCCTACAATGTCATTTTCTGGATTTTTTTTTCTCATTTTGTCTGTCATAGTTGACGTGTACCTATGATGAAAATTACAGGCCTCTCTCATCTTTTTAAGTGGGAGAACTTGCACAATTGGTGGCTGACTAAATACTTTTTTCCCCACTGTAACTAGGTAAAAAGTGACTAGGAAACAGGATAGATAATAAACAGTAGCAGCAGCATATGTGATGAGTCAAAAAAAGTTTCTGCAAAAAGGGCCAATGCAGATAGTCTGGGTATAACTATTTAGCAGTCTTATGGCTTGGGGTTAGAAGCTGTTCAGGGTCTTGTTTGTTCCAGACTTGCTGTGCGGTAGCAGATAGAACAGTCTATGACTTGGGTGGCTGGAGTCTTTGATCATTTTTAGGGCCTTCCTCTGACACCGCCTGGTATAGAGGTCCCGGATGGCAGGGAGCTCGGCCCCAGTGGTGTACTGGACCGTACGCACTTGCGGTCGGATGCCAAGCAGCTGCCATACCAAGCGGTGATGCAGCCAGTCAAGATGCTTTCAATGGGGGAGCTGTATAGACTATCTTCTTTCATGATATGCACAGAAAAGAATAGCAATTTATATTTTCAAAAGTATGGGAGTCTAGAGTTCATATTTCATAACCTCCGCAGGCTTTTCGAGTTTCATATGCGTGAGTCAATAGCAAAATAATACACTTGATTTATGCTACATAGCATGCTAAATGTGTCTGATCAGATATTAGCAAACTAATAGATGAGCTGACGGAGATTCAGTGAAACAAAAGGACACTGATTGATTATAAGACAAGTCAAGGGCTTTTAGTCGGGATATAGCCTAGGCTACTACGCGAGTGAAAAGCAGAATAATCCATCTGTTATACTAGGCTAGTGTAGGCTAAATAGCTAGCTAACCTGCTAGCAAAATGTTCTGATAATACTGTTAGATGAGCAAACTAGACTAAAGACTATCATCATGAACACTCACCTCAATTTGGCTCACATTGATTTCGTGAAAACTAAAATCTGACATTGATTGATTTATCATGACGAGTCCCCATGCTTGTCTCAAAGCAGCATGAAAACGCTGTCCCAATCGTAATGGTGCTGAAATTATGGTTGACCACACATGGCTATTGCTTTAAAGTATTTAAAACGGTTGGATGACTTTGGGAGTTTCAGTAAGCAACAATATGATAAATGCCTTCAATGGCATTAGCCAACTTTATTCCAATATGTTCATCATTCAGTGATATTCATTCCCACAGTAATTATTGATCGATCCATCCAGTTGTGGTTAAGAAAACGTGCATACATCGTGGTGGGCTTTGCTAAGTGATTAGCGAATCGACATGCCTCGCAATGTTTAGAACTGCCACGAGGATGGTAACAGCCTAGTAACAGGCGCTGCCTAGCAACCATCATTATGAAGCATCAAATCTCATGAATGCACATTGCTTACGCCAGACTTAGCTATGACTAGTCTTATTTTTGGTTGGTGCAATAGGTGTAAATTCTGATCCCAAAGTCGGACGTAGCTATGCCCGACCTAGCCTTTAAGACCAACTTCTGTACGCCCAACTGGTGCAACTGGCCCCAGATCAGCTAGATGCAGGCAAGAGTGTGCAAGGCGGTACTGAATGTGTCACTGTTTGTCACCTTGATTACTCCAATTTGTCTCTCGACCTGTGCACCTACGTTAAAAACGTTCATTTGTAGGCTAGGTTGTAGCAACCCCATGATGGGTTTAGGGCAAATTTCGAGTATCAAGTAGTAGCCTATACCTATCGATGTTACATTGAGCTGGGTGAATGGAATATGAAGGAGAGTCATCCAATTTGCTGTAATAGAAATAAGCACCGACCGCCACTGTTTCTGACAATGACTAATTATGCTAATTAAAATGTATTTCAGTTAGGCCTAACATCATGCTTTCTCAACGTAGTATGCGTATATTCATGTCATTCCCCTAATTAATTACTACAGTACACAAAGGGTCATTCATGTGGTGGCTCAGGTAACAATCTTCTAATTTCACCTTGTATGGTGGTGTGGGGTGGTTTCGGAGAGTTGTGTTGTGTGTACGTATAAAAAAAATTCTAATCACAAAGATGTCTACTTGTGAAACTGAATTTCACACAGACATGCATGCAAACACACACATGCACACACGTGCACACACATCCGCACACTGGGAAGCCCTGGGCCCTGTGCATTACAAGGCAGGGGAGGTATATGGTTGTCCCACATATTTTACTGTATCCTGTCTGTAAGGATACGTGAGCCATGGTGGAAATCCATATAGAGAAGCAGGGCTGAGAGTTTGATAGGAGTTTCATACACTAGGCCAGACAGACAGAGCCAGAGAGACATTATGCACGTTCATAGTCCTAAGACTAGACAGTTTATTGTGTCCCTATTGTTTCTTGACTGACTGTCCTGTCTATAACATTGTTGGCACTAAAACAAATTCATTTTTGTTGATTTGTTTATTGATGTACCATGGTTGATTTTTGATTTGCAATACAGTTTTCAATTCAACTAAATTCAAAAAATGTAGTTTATATTCTATATTCACAGTATAGAATATTCTATACTCACAGTTACTGTACACCCAATTGAAGTGAACACACAGTCAAGGCACTGTTACGACTACCGTGCATACATACTTGTGGTGCACCTTGAACACACAGTCAACAAACACACACTTTTGAGGTAGACCTGATCAAAGCTGAGAGAAGCCACACACACACACACACAGTTTCTGAGTTATTAAGTAATACCACTGTATTACTGTTTTACAACACTGTTACTGCTACATTAGAACTATTATACTGCTACTTTAGTAGTATTGCATACATTTGATAGCCAACTTTCCAATTCATGACAGTTAGAAACCAAGACATCATACAGCTGGCTGCAACCAACGCTGAAAACCAGAAGCCTCCTATTGAATGAAATAAAAGCCTACTAGGGAATGAACAGTGGAGCTATTTGGGGAATGTAACACTTACATGTTTGAAGGCTGCACAGGCACACAGTCAATCAAAAACCTAATACAACCTGCCATATTCACCTCTAGGTCGCATAGAATGCATGTGACATATCTGGGTGAAAACGGCAGTTTGAGTTGGGTCTGTCTCATTCTAGATGGTTACATTATAGCAACATTGTTTGCATGTGAAATATTGCTACATTGGTGCATTTGAACGCTACTGCATACAATGTTTACAGTGCTGTTGATGAATATCATCAGGACGTTGGCTTCTAGAAGACCACACCTACCTGGAATGTCGGAGTCACCCAGCACGAGCGGCCGGGTGGCCCGGGTCACCCACGTGAGGGTCAGGCCGTAGGGCTACACCTAGCGCGGTATATGCGCCTTTCCTGGGGTTACATGGCAATCACACCTGCCTGTCTTGAGCGTAGGTGCAGGAAGGTTGATGCAGGCGGACTGACAGTCGTCACGGTCGGTCGTTAGCCACGCGCCTAGCCCCCGCTGTGAATCCGAGGAAAGAGTAGGAGGGGGCAATGAAGAAGAAGAGGGAGCGGGAGGAGGAAAAGGGAAATGCCAATTTAAATCCTAGAGACTTTCACCTTATTTCCAGCCTTCACGTGCCCCATCTCGTGCATTAATATGTCAACCACGAGGCACTTATTCAACCTCAATCGTCTCGTTGGAAAACTCAAGAAAATGAAAATCAGCAGGCAGGAAAGATAGAGAGGTCTCCGACTCCTTGAAGAGAATAATTTAAATAGAAGGTTTTATATAGGCAGTGAAGCAAAATGGCGACTTTAATACGAAGGAGGGGTATAAAAATCCTTGCGCTGGCTGGAGCTAAAGGGAGGCACATAAATATGTTTAGTGCAGTAATTTTCGACAGCTGCAAGAGAGTTGGTTAGAGTAAAATAAAACGAACCAGAGGAAAAAATGAACGAAAAGATTCGACCTCGGTCGCATTCGGTGCCGTCTGCAGTTCCTTACCTCGGGATTATTTCGTTTTTTTTAATACGGATATTATCTTCTCCGCCGTGTACAGTAATATAGTAAGTAGTGTGTTGGGTCATGCGCGTATCCACTCTACCTTTGACAGTTGCAACTACAGTCTTCAGGCAACTTGCAAACTCTCGCGTTATTATTAATGTTATCGAGCAAATAATATTCGGGGTTTCTGCCTAATAAACCCGAAACAAAACTGACGGTTTGATGCAGCTCATCCGATGTAACGCCATTCGGTCATGACAAAAAAGGGTTAGGCTAAATTCTTAAAACCAGCTTTGTTAAACGTTTTAATCTGGTAGGCCTAATATTACTAAACATTCGGCATTTATCGGTAATCGCAGTTTCAGGTAGTCAATTGAGCGCACAGCAAACATAACCCCTAGATTGTAATTTGTCTTTGTACTGTTTCGTGGGCATCATGCCAGTCAATCCAAAAAATAAACCACTGTTAGGGTAGCAATCGAAACTTGCATATTGATACTGGGACAGAATAGAATAGGCTGTTCTGCTCTTATCAGAAACGGATCAATCAGTTTGATATAGAATGTGAAATAAGCTACGACTGTTATGGTTGAGCATTGCTGAGCTGTCATTTTATTCCAACAAACTGTAATGCAATTTCGAAAACCAAGGTCACTTGGTATGAAAGTTTCGCTTATTTTGCCCACTAAAAAACGATTATTTATTATTATTATTATTATTATTATTATTATTATTATATTTCTGTTAAAGTCAGCAAGCTTCTGTATGAGCGGCTAAATGTCCCCATGTTACTCTGTTAATGATATGTAGGTCTAATGTATGTGGCCTGTAGGCCTACTTATGTAGCCACTCTGAATCATGGCCACTTACAGTGAATGTGGTATCATAGCCACGTACAGTGGGCTCACACAACCAGAGGAGACTTCAGCTCTCTCTCAGGGTGTGATTGGTGCCAGGCAGCATGACCTAATATTTCCTATAAGTGGAAATCATCAGAAACAATGATGAAACCCATGTACACTGGCTGTTCTCCTAAACCCCATTTTAGGGCTGGGCAATATCAGAGCCCCAGCAGGGTCACGGATCCTACTTTCCACCACTCTTTGAAGTCGTTACTGATGAGACATTACTTAGATTTGACAGTGAAAGCTATGTGGCAGAGCCCTTGCTTTCACCTGTCAATTTACGTTAAACCAGTTAGGCCTGCTTCAAGGAAGGAATGATTAAGGATGCCGTTTTAATGTATTCCATCACCTTTCCTTCTCTGCTTCTCTTCTTCTGGACTGATTTGAAATAGTTTGTAAAGTGAAAGTAACATGACCAAAATTCTGCCTCCTTTCATCTGTCATGGCCTCAGAGCTTTAGAGTGTGTAGCTACATTCAATTATTGCCAGTTTTCTTATTTTGCTCTATGATTGTTGTCTACACCATCACATATCAATGAAAGATCCAGTAGGGGGAAGTGTTGCCTCACTACTGGGTTGTGACGCCTGTGAGACTGAAATATAGACAGGCCAGACTGTCATATGACCACTGGAGAAGCCACAGACAATTCAAATCTTGAATTGATTATTGGTTGGTATCTTCCAATCTTATGAATCTTGTCAGTGAATGTAGTATTTCCTCAGCTCCTCTGACAGACCATTGTTCCATTGTTCTTTCGTTTTGTTTTGATAATGACAAGAGATTTTCTAAAGCATACTGGAAAGTTTACTATTTTATTTTAAAAATGAGTCATTTTGTTTACAGTCTAAATATTGTATCAGAGAGACCTGTCTCAATTCTGCTCTTTCTGCTACTAACAAATTACTAAATTCAGAATTCAGAATGTCTTGCCATCACTACTGGTAAAATGCTAGCTCGGAAAAGATTCTCCAAGCAGATGGATATTATTGTTGATATTAACAGGCTGAGCAATAAACTTGATTTAAATGGAGATGAAAAGGCAGAGCTGGCTAAATGCCAATGTGACCTGGACGACATATACAACCATAAGGCACAGGGTGCCTTAAGGGTGAACATTTTTTTCAAAGGGTGAAAAAAATGATTTATTTCATTTGGAGAAGAGTAGGCAGACTAGGAATAGTATTTCATCCATTTATGTAAATGACACTATATTTGATGATCTTGAAGTGATTCATAAGAAAATACGGTACACTCTTTCTACAGTACACTGTATCAATCTCATGTTTTGGAAGGCGACTTTGATTCCTTTTTTGATTCAGTTAATAACTCTGTTAAGCCTATAGAAGAAAGGTTTAAGAAACTCTGTGATTCTGATATAGATATTACTGAGTTAGACCAATCCATTAAACAAATGCCTATAGGTAAATCTCCTGGACCGGATGGCCTGACTCCTGAACTCTATCGACATTTTTGGCCTGATATTAGAGAGTTATTGCTTCCGGTCTACAAAGAGGGTATTGCTAATGCTATCTTATCTCCTTCTTTGAGACAGGGACTAATAGTTCTTATACCCAAACCAAATAAGGACTCTTTTTACCTGGACAATTGGAGACCAATCACGTTGTTGGCAACTGACTATAAGTTACTAGCCCATGTCTATGCCAATAGGCTGAAAAAAAGCCTTGATGATATAATCAGTGAAACTCAATCAGCCTTCATTAAAGGAAGGAGTATTCATAACCATATACAATTGGTTTTAGATATTTTAGATTACAGTGAGTTCATAGAAGATGATGGTTATGAACTTTTGACACTTTAGAGCACAACTTCTTATTTAGAACTCTCTCTACTTTTGGGTTCGGGGAGAATTTCTGTAAAGTGATAAGGATGATATATAATGATATTAGCAGTTCGGTGGCTATGAGTAATGGAACATCCCCTCGTTTCTCTATTGCTAGAGGAATTAGACAGGGTTGTCCAATCTCCCCTCTTTTATTCATTTTAGCCACAGATTTACTAGCCGTATTTCTTAACAAATCTGAGAATTTAAAAGGGTCCGTATTTTTGGTAAAGATATAAATATCAGTCAATTTGCAGATGGTACTGCCCTTTCCTAAAGGATAGGGAGGCTATTCCCTTGGCTATTGACAGAATCAAGAAATGTTCTATGGCCTCTGGGTTGACTCTCAACCTTAACAAATGTTATCTCATGCCAATTCATTGCTGTGACTCCGTCAACATTGCCTCCATACCTGTTAAAAAGGAAGTTAAATATTTAGGAATTGTTATCACTAAAAACGTTTCAGATATATAATCTTTAAACATCGATAATAGGATTAATTCCATGAGAGTTTCATTAAGTCAGTGGCTGCAACGTGATATCTCAAGTTCGGGTCGTATTCTTTTGTCCAAGACTGATGGTTTATCTAGAATCATTTACCCAAGTCACTCCCTTTTTCTTTCTTCTAATAACGTCCCCCCAAAAAAATTATGTTATATTTAGATTTATTTGGAGGAATAAAACGCATTATATTTGGAAATATCAATTAGTGAAAGTCTATGATCGTGGAGGTTTACAGGCTATTGATTTTGAGTCGTTAGTGGGTACTTTTAGAATTAAATGGTTGAAATGATGTCTGTCTAATCCTACTTCTATGTGGTATCATATCCCTAACAGTCTGTTTAATAAACTTGGTGGACTTGAATTCCTAATGAAATGGGATTTTGACCCTCCAAAATTACCTGTGAAGTTTCCCCAGCAAATGTTTCTTCTGGAAAATGATATTCAGGCACAATTTTTTCCCCCATAAAACATTAATCTGGAATAATAGAGTTATTAAAATTAATAGGAAATCCATTTTCAAAGGCCTTTGGTTTGACAAGGGTATTAATTTTTGTATGTGATTTGTTAGGCAACACTGGGGAGTTTCTGCCGTTTGATGAGTTCATTGGTAAATTTCAGGTTAATATTACTCAGAGAGAATATATTAAGGTTTGCAAAGCAATTCCACTTCCTTTACTTGGACTTATTATGAGGTTGTTCCCACTTTTCCAAGTTTACAAATTAATGACTTGAACCTTTTCGATAAAGAATTAAACAATAAGTGGATACGATTGGCAGTTAATGTAGTAATATTTGGTTATTATAATTCAATATATTGCTATGGAAGTGACCAACCCATGCTATGGTCAAAAGCTACTACAGTGCCTTTTACCTTAATTGTCTAGTTATCCCAAAAGTTAAAGAAACTAATAAAAAAATATTTTCTTCCATCTACCCTGTTAATGATTTCTTGCACAAAAGGTTCAATTTTGACAAAATGCCTTGCGTTTTTTTTCCTCTGATTCAGAATCTATAGAGCATTTTATTTTTTCATGCCACCATTCTAGTAAACTATGGATTGAAATTCATGAATGTTTGTGTATAAAATCTCCAGAATTACCTATGTTTACCTTTGATGTTAAATGACATAATGCTTATCCTTGTAATTCCGATCATAACTATTTTATTAACATTATTATCCTCTTGGACAAATATTATATTCACAAATGTAAATGGAGCCGAAAAATCCTTATTTTGTATTTTTGTTCATTTAACTATTATAGTTTTATAAATCCCTCAAACTTGTGAAACTTAAAAAATTGGAAAGATTATAATTAGAAGTAATGTCTCTGAATGTCTGTTAGTTCCTCATTGCCTTGTCACATGAAATTATGTCCATAATTATTGCTATTTTTATGGGGTGGGGTGGGGGGGTGGGGGGGGTTTGCCTGGTGTTGTATTATAAAAATGTTTCATTGTAATCACAGGAATGTCCCTGTAATGATGTATAATATTGTCATTATTGTTGCAAAAAATAATACAACAAAACAAATAAAAATATGACCACTGGAGAACATTTGGCTATGTTGACAGCTGTCCACTGACGAGTTGCCAGTCGCTTAAGTAGCCTGCAACAGAGTTTCCAAAGACAACTTCATTTATATGGGACAAGGCAATGAGACATTAACAGACATTCAGAGACATGACTTCTAATAATTTTTCCAACTTTTTAAGTTTCACAAGTTTGAGGGATTTATAAAATTGTAATAGTTCAATGAAAAAAACTACAAAATAAGGAATTTTTCCACCCCATTTACATTTGTGAATATAATATTTGTGGCAGGGTGGGATCTCCTCGGTTGCCATTTGAAACAAACACATAGGTGTTTCCATTAGAATATAGCAGAGAAGAATAAAACATAACTAATGTTTGGAGGTTGAAGTGCTAATTTCACCCCAAAATGAAACTTTGCCAGATATTTTCATATCTCAGAGGTGACCCCAGGCCATCTGATGAGTATATCCCACCATACACATTAGCAGAAATTGGCAGGCTTCAATCTCAAATAAATGGGGAGGTTTTACCCAACACATCAATCTTCCTCCTCTCTTACAAGATACAGGTAACTGCCAAAATAAAGAAAACACTTGAGTAAATTAGGTATACAGTGGGGAGAACAAGTACAGTGGGGAAAAAAGTATTTAGTCAGCCACCAATTGTGCAAGTTCTCCCACTTAAAAAGATGAGAGAGGCCTGTAATTTTCATCATAGGTACACGTCAACTATGACAGACAAATTGAGATTTTTTTTCTCCAGAAAATCACATTGTAGGATCTTTAATGAATTTATTTGCAAATTATGGTGGAAAATAAGTATTTGGTCACCTACAAACAAGCAAGATTTCTGGCTCTCACAGACCTGTAACTTCTTCTTTAAGAGGCTCCTCTGTCCTCCACTCGTTACCTGTATTAATGGCACCTGTTTGAACTTGTTATCAGTATAAAAAGACACCTGTCCACAACCTCAAACAGTCACACTCCAAACTCCACTATGGCCAAGACCAAAGAGCTGTCAAAGGACACCAGAAACAAAATCGTAGACCTGCACCAGGCTGGGAAGACTGAATCTGCAATAGGTAAGCAGCTTGGTTTGAAGAAATCCACAGTGGGAGCAATTATTAGGAAATGGAAGACATTCAAGACCACTGATAATCTCCCTCGATCTGGGGCTCCACGCAAGATCTCACCCCGTGGGGTCAAAATGATCACAAGAACGGTGAGCAAAAATCCCAGAACCACACGGGGGGACCTAGTGAATGACCTGCAGAGAGCTGGGACCAAAGTAACAAAGCCTACCATCAGTAACACACTACGCCGCCAGGGACTCAAATCCTGCAGTGCAAGATGTGTCCCCCTGCTTAAGCCAGTACATGTCCAGGCCCATCTGAAGTTTGCTAGAGTGCATTTGGATGATCCAGAAGAGGATTGGGAGAATGTCATATGGTCAGATGAAACCAAAATATAACTTTTTGGTAAAAACTCAACTCGTCGTGTTTGGAGGACAAAGAATGCTGAGTTGCATCCAAAGAACACCCTACCTACTGTGAAGCATGGGGGTGGAAACATCATGCTTTGGGGCAGTTTTTCTGCAAAGGGACCAGGACGACTGATCCGTGTAAAGGAAAGAATGAATGGGGCCATGTATCGTGAGATTTTGAGTGAAAACCTCCTTCCATCAGCAAGGGTATTGAAGATGAAACGTGGCTGGGTCATTCAGCATGACAATGATCCCAAACACACCGCCCGGGCAACGAAGGAGTGGCTTCGTAAGAAGCATTTCAAGGTCCTGGAGTGGCCTAGCCAGTCTCCAGATCTCAACCCCATAGAAAATCTTTGGAGGGAGTTGAAAGTCCGTGTTGCCCAGCGACAGCCCCAAAACATCACTGCTCTAGAGGAGATCTGCATGGATGAATGGGCCAAAATACCAGCAACAGTGTGTGAAAACCTTGTGAAGACTTACAGAAAACGTTTGACCTGTGACAAAGGGTATATAACAAAGTATTGAGAAACTTTTGTTATTGACCAAATACTTATTTTCCACCATCATTTGCAAATAAATTCATTAAAAGTCCTACAATGAGATTTTCTGGATTTTTTTTTCTCATTTTGTCTGTCATAGTTGACGTGTACCTATGATGAAAATTACAGGCCTCTCTCATCTTTTTAAGTGGGAGAACTTGCACAATTGGTGACTGACTAAATACTTTTTTTCCCCACTGTATTTGATACACTGCCGATTTTGCAGGTTTTCCTACTTGCAAAGCATGTAGTGGTCTGTAATTTTTATCATAGGTACACTTCAACTGTGAGAGACGGAATCTAAAACAAAAATCTAGAAAATCACATTGTACGATTTTTAAGTAATTAATTTGCATTTTATTGCATGACATAAGTATTTGATCACCTACCAACCAGTAAGAATTCCGGCTCTCACAGACCTGTTAGTTTTTCTTTAAGAAGCCCTCCTGTTCTCCACTCATTACCTGTATTAACTGCACCTGTTTGAACTCGTTACCTGTATAAAAGACACCTGTCCACACACTCAATCAAACAGACTCCAACCTCTCCACAATGGCCAAGACCAGAGAGCTGTGTAAGGACATCAGGGATAAAATTGTAGACCTGCACAAGGCTGGGATGGGCTACAGGACAATAGGCAAGCAGCTTGGTGAGAAGGCAACAACTGTTGACGCAAGTATTAGAAAATTGAAGAAGTTCAACATGACGGTCAATCACCCTCGGTCTGGGGCTCCATGCAAGATCTCACCTCGTTGGGCATCAATGATCATGAGGAAGGTGAGGGATCAGCCCAGAACTACACGGCAGGACCTGGTCAATGACCTGAAGAGAGCTGGGACCACAGTCTCAAAGAAAACCATTAGTAACACAATACGCCGTCATGGATTAAAATACTGCAGCGCACGCAAGGTCCCCCTGCTCAAGCCAGCGCATGTCCAGGCCCGTCTGAAGTTTGCCAATGACCATCTGGATGATCCAGAGGAGGAATGGGAGAAGGTCATGTGGTCTGATGAGACAAAAATAGAGCTTTTTGGTCTAAACTCCACTCGCCGTGTTTGAAGGAAGAAGAAGGATGAGTACAACCCCAAGAACACCATCCCAACCGTGAAGCATGGAGGTGGAAACATCATTCTTTGGGGATGCTTTTCTGCAAAGGGGATAGGACGACTGCACCATATTGAGGGGAGGATGGAAGGGGTCATGTATCGCGAGATCTTGGCCAACAACCTCCTTCCCTCAGTAAGAGCATTGAAGATGTGTCGTGGCTGGGTCTTTCAGCATGACAACGACCCGAAACACACAGCCAGGGCAACTAAGGAGTGGCTCCGTAAGAAGCATCTCAAGGTTCTGGAGTGGCCTAGCCAGTCTCCAGACCTGAACCTAATAGAAAATCTTTGGAGGGAGCTGAAAGTCCGTATTGCCCAGCGACAGCCCTGAAACCTGAAGGATCTGGAGAAGGTCTGTATGGAGGAGTGGGCCAAAATCCCTGCTGCAGTGTGTGCAAACCTGGTCAAGACCTACAGGAAACGTGTGATCTCTGTAATTGCAAACAAAGGTTTCTGTACCAAATATTAAGTTCTGCTTTTCTGACGGAATTCTTACTGGTTGGTAGGTGATCAAATACTTATGTCATGCAATAAAATGCAAATTAATTACTTAAAAATCATACAATGTGATTTTCTGGATTTTTGTTTTAGATTCCGTGTCTCACAGTTGAAGTGTACCTATGATAAAATTACAGACCTCTACATGCTTTGTAAGTAGGAAAACCTGCAAAATCGGCAGTGTATCAAATACTTGTTCTCCCCACTGTATATTGCTAGAAGAAGAGATCTCAGTGACTTTGAAAGAGTGGTCTCAAAGGAGCATAGGGGGTTTAAAGCGTGTGTGAGTGTGTGTATCTCAGTCACCAGATCTCAGCCCAATAGAACACTTATGGGAGATTCTGGAGCAGCACCTGAGACAGTGTTTTACTCCACCATCAACAAAACACCAAATTAGGGAATCTCTCGTGAAAGAATGGTGGAAGAATGGTGTAGCATCCCTCCAATAGAGTTCCAGACACAATCTATGCCAAGGCGTGTTGAAGCTGTTCTGGTGGCTTGTGGTGGCCCAATGCCCTATTAAGACACTATATGTTGGTGTTTCCTTTATTTTGGCAGTTACCTGTATTAGACCACAGTACTAAGTGATAGCTGTCAATCCATCACACAGAGGTGGAGTAATATCCCAGTATCTGAAGCTACCTCCTACTGTTCCCCTGGTCTGTGTTTTAATTCAGCCTAATGAATGGTTATGGCATATTCCTGGTTGACAGACCATAAATCCCTAATACAGGCATTGATTTACTCCTCCCTGTCTCTGCTGAGCAAGCACAAGCCTGGTTAATGGCTCATAAAAGCTGTCAGGTGGAGTCCTATAAGCCAACGTTTACTACCATTGGAAACTAAAGGGAAACTAACTGTGTTCTATACTGTATGTGGCGTGGATTGATGAGGTTTTACCTTAGGCATAAGTGGTCATTGTAGATCGAATGAGAAAATCTTATCTGCCGATGTGTAGTTTCAAATGGATAAGCTGTCCTACTGTATGACAGAAGGAGAAAGAGAAGTGAGAGTGTGTTGTGGGATTAGAGAATAGCAACCACGACTTAGAAGCCATTGGTTGAGACAGGTGGTCATGAGCTGCTTCGGAAAAACAGACCTCCTATCCTCCTCGGGCATCACCAACCTAATTTATAACTGAGGAGGGAGAGAAAAAAATAACGAAAGAAGAAAGAGTGAGGTGAGATAGAAATGAATACATAATCACAGGTTAAAAACACTTTAAGTCCTCTCTCCCTAACTACCTGCTCCACAGCTATACGCTCTATCACCTCTACCTCTACCCATAATGAGACCATCACACTGTTGACCAAACCTGTTTAGCATAGAATCATCAATACGATAAGGATTTACATGTAATTAGGCAGGGAGATGCTTGGTATCACCCAGTAATTGTCTCTCAGCAGTAAGCCATTGTTGTGACATTACCTACTTTAATGTGTGACTGTTATTTATCGAATCACCTAACTATGTTTAATTGTCACTCGATTAAATTAATCATGTAACAATTAACTCATTAGGAATTTGTTTAACGAGTTACCATCTCCCGAATTAAACTCTTTGAAGATATATACAGTGAGGGAAAAAAGTTATTGATCCCCTGCTGATTTTGTACGTTTGCCCACTGACAAAGACATTATCAGTCTATAATTTTAATGGTAGGTTTATTTGAACAGTGAGAGACAGAATAACAACAAAAAAATCCAGAAAAACGCATGTCAAAAATGTTATAAATTTTTTTTCATTTTAATGAGGAAAATAAGTATTTGACCCCCTCTCAATCAGAAAGATTTATGGCTCCCAGGTGTCTTTTATACAGGTAACGAGCTGAGATTAGGAGCACACTCTTAAAGGGAGTGCTCCTAATCTCAGTTTGTTACCTGTATAAAAGACACCTGTCCACAGAAGCAGTCAATCAATCAGATTCCAAACTCTCCACCATGGCCAAGACCAAAGCGCTCTCCAAGGATGTCAGGGACAAGATTGTAGACCTACACAAGGCTGGAATGGGCTGCAAGACCATCGCCAAGCAGCTTGGTGAGAAGGTGACAACAGTTGATGCGACTATTCGCAAATGTAAGAAACACAAAAGAACTGTCAATCTCCCTCGGCCTGGGGATCCATGCAAGATCTCACCTCATGGAGTTGCAATGATCATGAGAACGGTGAGGAATCAGCCCAGAACTACACGGGAGGATCTTGTCAATGATCTCAAGGCAGCTGGGACCATAGTCACCAAGAAAACAATTGGTAACACACTACGCCGTGAAGGACTGAAATCCTGCAGCGCCCGCATGGTCCCCCTGCTCAAGAAAGCACATATACAGGGCCGTCTGAAGTTTGCCAATGAACATCTGAATGATTCAGAGGAGAACTGGGTGAAAGTGTTGTGGTCAGATGAGACCAAAATCGAGCTCTTTGGCATCAACTCAACTCGCCGTGTTTGGAGAGGAGGAATGCTGCCTATGACCCCAAGAACACCATCCCCACCGCCAAACATGGAGGTGGAAACATTATGCTTTGGGGGTGTTTTTCTGCTAAGGGGACAGGACAACTTCACCGCATCAAAGGGACGATGGACGGGGCCATGTACCGTCAAATCTTGGGTGAGAACCTCCTTCCCTCAGCCAGGGCATTGAAAATGGGTCGTGGATGGGTATTCCAGCATGACAATGACCCAAAACATATGGCCAAGGCAACAAAGGAGTGGCTCAAGAAGAAGCACATTAAGGTCCTGGAGTGGCCTAGCCAGTCTCCAGACCTTAATCCCATAGAAAATCTGTGGAGGGAGCTGAAGGTTCAAGTTGCCAAACATCAGCCTCGAAACCTTAATGACTTGGAGAAGATCTGCAAAGAGGAGTGGGACAAAATCCCTCCTGAGATGTGTGCAAACCTGGTGGCCAACTACAAGAAACGTCTGACCTCTGTGATTGCCAACAAGGGTTTTGCCACCAAGTACTAAGTAATGTTTTGCAGAGGTGTCAAATACTTATTTTCCTCATTAAAATGCAAATCAATTTATAACATTTTTGACATGCGTTTTTCTGGATTTTTTTGTTGTTATTCTGTCTCTCACTGTTCAAATAAACCTACCATTAAAATTATAGACTGATCATGTCTTTGTCAGTGGGCAAACGTACAAAATCAGCAGTGGATCAAATACTTTTTTTCCTCATTGTATGTTATATATATCGATAACAGTCACTTATTAAATAATTACCTCTTATCAGTCTCATTCTGAACGTCGCATAATCCTTGAACCTGCAATAATCCTAACCTTATTGATTAATCAGCAATACACAAATTGGCTTAATTATTTATTTATTTACTAACTAACTAAATAATAACACAATACAAACATACATAGGTTATTGATTACTAACGTAATACAATGAAAACAGGTCCCCAGTGGACTAACAATAGCATGAATGCGGACAGAGTGAAAGGAGGGACAGAGTAGAAAGGAGAGAGAGATTCAAACTATTGTGGTTACTTTGGAGACTATGCTCATAGTAATCATAATACTTATGCACCCTAATAACGCTAATTCGGATTAGAAATGCAACATGTATTTACGTGTAGCTGTCCTCGATAGTTGAGTTGATGATGTAGGACTCTGGTTTGCCCACCAGAGATCCCAATGTCCTTGGGAGAGTTTCTGGTTGTAGTGCTGGTTAGAATGGCTCCTTCAGATGTACCAGTGGTTGTCTGAGAGGGATTGTTCTTCCCACTTCGTGTCTTTAGTGAAAGTTCTCTAGACGACTATACATGCCAGCTGCAGACTGAAATGATAAGGTCTAGTGCATTGTCTTCTTCACCTCGTGTAGAGGTTGAGAGTTTCAGAGTTTCTCCATTTCAAACGTGTGGACTAACGTCTCACGTTCTCTGGTCTTTCTGGTCTTGTAGAAATTCAACCAATTGCAACGTTTAGCTCACGCTTCACGTCTGCTGGTCTGTAGAGTTTCAACCATTTGCAACGTTTAGCTCACGCTTCACGTCTGCTGGTCTAAAGGTTGATTTGTTTTTCAAGGCTTTTTATGCACTCGGGGTAAAAGGGGCGTTCCATCACGTTTTTTTGTTGTTGTCATTTAGCAGACGCTCTTATCCAGAGTGACTTACAGTTAGTGAGTGCATACATTTTAATATTGCCCCCCCGTGGGAAACAAACCCACAACCCTGGCGTTGCAAGTGCCATGCTCTACCAACTGAGCTACAGGGGACCGTTACACGATCTCTGATGTCACTCAGGACGTGGCTAGTCACTGCATAGTTTATATGAAAAACTATTATCTCATTAGAAGACTAAAATCACATTCCTATCTTCACCAAAATACTCTCATACTTAATAATATATTTTATACACCATTTAGATGTAAACTTGATAGATAGAATATGTACACTTTCCGAGTTACAGTTATTACTTGATACCATCCTTAATGACATCACAAAATAATAAACATGATTATTCTTTAGATCCCCACTGACCATGTCCCACATTCTTTTAAGTAGGAATATTGTTTCATTATCTACTTTTGGATGTTGGAGTCTTGGCGGGAAGACGTCCTTTGTCTCACAGGGAAATTCTTTCTTCCCATACTAGAGACCAAAAGGAGTCCTTTTTTGCAAACTATTTATGACCGGCTGTTAAGTCATAAAACTGGCCCCCAGGAAAGGGGGTGTTCAAAACATTGCCTAGCAGGAATGTTTGATCCTCAACCCATGACACCATGCAGGCATGCAGACAGGATGGTGATAGGGGGAACTGCTTGGTATTCACTTACATGACCCAGCCACTGAGTGACAGATGAAGGCACAGGTGCAAGACACGCTTTGTCTGGCAAGCTTCGTTTTGTACTTTTACCCCTTTTTCTCCCCAATTGGTAGTTACAGTCTTGTCCCATCGCTGCAACTCGCCTACGGACTCGGGAGAGGCGAAGGTCGAGAGCCATGCGTCCTCCGAAACGCGACCCTGCCAAGCCGCACTGCTCGCTCATTCCGGAAGCCAGCCGCACCAATGTGTCGGAGGAAACACCGTCCAGCTGGCGACCGAAGTCAGCTGAGTCGCTAGAGCGCGATGGGACAAGGAAATCCCGGCCGGCCAAACCCACCCCTAACCCGGACTACGCTGGGCCAATTGTGCACCACCTCATGGGTCTCCCAGTCACGGCCGGCTGTGTGACAGCCTGGGATCGAACCCGGGTCCCGCTGCGCCACTCGGGAGGCCCCTATCTCCATCTATTTTAATCCTTTCTTATATCTCTTATTATTCTATCCATTCTCTCTCTACCACTCTCCATTTCTCTCTTCCTCTTCTCTGTGTACATATCCCTCCCTTCCTCTTTTTCTGTCCCCTCTCTGCTCTGGACACAGCAGCTCTAACCATTATGCATCCCTCATTCTTGTGGAGGGATGAAGTCAGAACGAAAGGGAGAAGGAAGAGGGCAGGGGGTCTTGTCAAAGAAACACAACCATATCCAGAGAACTGAGAGAAAGGGAGGAAGAGAGAGAGAGAGTCCTAAGGCACCAGATAACAGAACAAACATAAGACTTCCTTGTTGGCTACATTGTTTGATATAATTTAAGACTCCAGGTTTCAGGAAATGGCAGTTACAGGTTTTTCAAAAATGCTAAATGTTCCAACTTTCTTAGGGGGAATGTACCTTTTAGGGGGAACTTTCTGACCCCCTCCGGACCTCCCCCCTACCCAACTTTAGTCCTATATCAGCACCACCTTATCACAAAATCCTAGGGAGAGCCCTGATTGTATATACATTTAAACGTACAGTGAGGTCCAAAGTATTAGGAAAGTGACACATCTTTAGTTGTTTTGGCTCTGTACTCCAGCACTTTGGATTTGAAATGATACAATGACTATGAAGTTAAAGTGCAGACTGTCAGCTTTAATTTGAGGGTATTTTCATCTATATCGTTTGAACCGTTTAGAAATTAAAGCACTTTTTGTACATAGTCCCCCATTTTAGAGAACCAAAAGTATTGGGACAAATTCACTTACTGTGTATGTGTATTAAAGTATTAAGAAGTTAAGTATTTGGTCCTATATTCATAGCACACAATGACTACATCAAGCTTGTGACTCTACACATTTGTTGCATGCATTTGCTGTTTGTTTTGGTTGTGTTTCAGATTATTTTGTGCCCAATAGAAAGGAATGGTAAATAATATATTGTGTCATTTTGGAGTCACTTTATTGTAAATAATAATATAATAATATCGTACCCCCAAGATATGCTAATCTCTCACCATTAAAATAACAGGGTAGGTTAGCATGTTTTGGGGGGATATGATTTTTTTTCATCTATAACTTTCTCACTTATCATTATTCACGATTCATTCAGGATTATACATAATCATGGTAGCATCCACATTCATGTAGAAGTGTTTAGAAACATTCTATTCTTATTTAAATTAAAGTGACTCCAAAATGACACAATACATTATTTACCATTAATTTCTATTGGGCACAGAATAATCTGAAACACAACCAAAAGAAACAGCAAATGCATCCAACAAATGTGTAGAGTCACAAGCTTGATGTAGTCATTGTGTGTTATGAATATAGGACCAAATACCTAACTTTTTACTACTTTAATACACATATACAGTAAGTGAGTTTGTCCCAATACTTTTGGTCCCCTAAAATGGAGTGACTGTGTACAAAAAGTGCTGTAATTTCTAAACAGTTCACCCGATATGGATGAAAATACCATATCGGGTGAAGTGAAAGCGGACAGTCTGCACTTTAACCTTATTGTATCATTTCAAATCCAGGTGCTGGGGTACAGAGCCAAAACAACATCAAAATGTGTCACTGTCCCAATAATTTTGTAGTTCACTGTATTTCTAGTTAGCTAAGAGCAGCCAATTACCCATAACACAGTCTATAACCTATCATTCCTACTGAGGCAGTCTTCTGCGAACATCATTATTAGGCTTAAAAAGGTACATTTGCCTATGATTTGAACAATGTTGGTGTCGCATGCGTGCTGTTGTGGGAGCCGGCACCGCGCTGAAGTGGTACTCGTAAAAATTCTTCAAGGTTGGCAGTTCTGTGATACCTGTGATAGCGTGGTGGGAGAAGGCTTCTACTTAGGTTAGGTAGTTGTTTGGACAGTGTTTCTTCAGCCACTTGCAGAAATCTTGTTGGGTCCAAAGCACCACTGGTTGAGAGGTGTGTATACAGTATGTCTCATACAGAGAATGGGAAGGTATGTATAACTGCAATTGCATGACACCTAGAATATTATGATAAGCAATGGATATCCCATTATCATGCATTACTTTATTTAAAAAAAAAAACAAGATTCTTCATATTCCATATCTCTCCTTAATATTTGTACAGCAAGTAAATACATAATATCTTTAAAACCCTTTTCCATAACATATCGAAAACAAACAACACATCCATGATATGACAAATTAAACAAACAAAGAATGCAAGTGTCTATACACATCTACTGTATGCATTTCCAAAATAAAAAAACAAAAGTATAACAGTGTATTTTCCATTTAACAGTCAAGTTGTTTCATCATTCAGACAGTCAAAGTCAACTGAAGGGCGGGATAGAGGGAGGAATGGAGGAAAGGAGGGGAGGAGGTATGGAGAGAGTAGCCTCACAGAGTTTCTAAACCCAGAGGCACAATGTCGCAAGACTTCCGGGAATGCTTGCGAAGCAGACAGGTGAAGCAGACCAGGCCAGGGTATGGGGTTAGAGAGCAGCTAAATTAGAGAAAAGAGATGACAACATTTCTTCCTTGTTGTTAATTGTTGTTAATTTAAAGGCACAACCTACAGTTGAAGTCGGAAGTTTACATACACCTTAGCCAAATACATTTAAACTCAGTTTTTCACAAACTGACATTTAATCCTAGTAAAAACGTCCTGTCTTAGGTCAGTTAGGATCACCACTTTATTTTTAAGAATGTGAAATGTCAGAATAATAGTAGAGAGAATGATTTATTTCAGCTTTTATTTCTTTCATCACATTCCCAGTGGGTCAGAAGTTTACATACACTCAATTAGTATTTGGTAGCATTGCCTTTAAATTGTTTAACTTGGGTAACACATTTCGGGTAGCCTTCCACAAGCTTCCCACAATAAGTTGGGTGAATTTTGGCCCATTCCTCCTGACAGAGCTGGTGTAACTGAGTCAGGTTTGTAGGCCTCCTTGCTCGCACACACTTTTTCAGTTCTGCCCACACATTTTCTATAGGATTGAGGTCAGGGCTTTGTGATGGCCACTCCAATACCTTTACTTTGTTGTCCTTAAGCCATGTTGCCACAACTTTTAAAGTATGCTTGGGGTCATTGTCCATTTGGAAGACCGATTTGCGACCAAGCTTTAACTTCCTGACTGATGTCTTGAGATGTTGCTTCAATATATCCACATCATTTTCCTTCCTCATGTCACGATCGTTGGAGGAAGTGGACCAATGCGCAGCGTGATGAGTGAACATACTTTTAATTTGATTCACCCACACGAACAAAACAACAAAACGATACGTGAAGTCCTAAGTAACAGACACAAACCATACACGGAACAAGATCCCACAAAACACTGTGGAAAACAGGCTGCCTAAGTATGGTTCCCAATCAGAGACAACAATCAACAGCTGATTCACGTTGCCTCTGATTGAGAACCACACCGGCCAACATAGAAAACACATCAGCTAGATAATGAACCTAGAACACAAAATCATATAAACTACACACCCTGGCTCAACATAACAGAGTCCCAGAGCCAGGGTGTGACAGTACCCCCCCCCCCCAAAGGCGCGGACTGCGACCGCGCCAAACATAAACCGAACAGGGGAGGGCCGGGTGGGCATTCCTCCTCGGAGGCGGTTCTGGCTTCGGGCTTGACCACCACCCTCCAACAATCCCCCCGTAGCGCCCCTGGTCCGGTCTGGCCCCGCTGGCTGGAGCTGGACTGGACATCGGTGGAGCGGATTGCTTAGGCTCCGATGTGGAGCAGCTGACCGGTACCTGACCAGGCACCAGTGACCCAGGTACGGGCTGTGCCGGACTGACGACGCGCACCACAGGCTTGGTGCGGGGAGCAGGAACGAGCCGGACCGGGCTGACGACGCGCACCACAGGCTTGGTGCGGGGAGCAGGGACGGGCCGAACCGGGCTGACGAAGCGCACCACAGGCTTGGTGCGGGGAGCAGGAACGGGCCGGACCGGGCTGACGATGCGCACCACAGGCTTGATGCGGGGAGCAGGGACGGGCCGAACCGGGCTGACGATGCGCACCACAGGCTTGGTGCGGGGAGCAGGAACGGGCCGGGCCGGGCTGGCGACGCGCACCATTGGTTTGGTGCGGGGAGCAGGAACAGGCCGGGCCGGGCTGGCGACGCACACCATTGGCTTGGTGCGGGGAGCAGGAACAGGCCGGGCCGGGCTGGCGACGCGCACCATAGGCTTGGTGCGAGAGGCAGGAACAGGCCGGACCGGGCTGGCGACACGCATCACAGGCTTGGTGCGAGGGACAGGAACAGGCCGGACCGCACTGGGAACACACACCACTGGCCTTACCCGGGGATCAGGAACGGGCCGGACCGGACTGGCAACACACCTCAGTACCTCTCGCCGTGCCTCTACATTTTCCTTCCCTCTACTCGCCAATGGCTCCCGTAACCCGGTGGCCTTCTCTCCTCGTCCACTAACTCGCCCCTTATCTGCCTCCAGCAGTCACGTCGTCCACGGTGTGAGCCCCCCCCTAAAAATGTATTGGGTTCGTCTGTCCCCCGTGGCTATGGCCTCCATGGCTCTCGCCAGACTCTCCAGCCTCTGCTCCCAAGTCCAACCTCTCTCCTCCTCACGCGGCTTGACCCTGCCGAGGTGGATATCCGCTAGAGTTACCTCTGGCGTTGGCTCCTGGACACGCTGCTTGACCCAGTCGAGGTGGATATCCATTAGATTCACCTCTGGCGTTGGCTCCTGGACACGCTGCTTGGTCCAGTTATGGTGGGATCTTCTGTCACGATCGTTGGAGGAAGTGGACCAATGCGCAGAGTGATGAGTGAACATACTTTTAATTTGATTCACCCACACGAACAAAACAACAAAACGATACGTGAAGTCCTAAGTAACAGACACAAACCATACACGGAACAAGATCCCACAAAACACAGTGGAAAACAGGCTGCCTAAGTATGGTTCCCAATCAGAGACAACAATCAACAGCTGATTCACGTTGCCTCTGATTGAGAACCACACCGGCCAACATAGAAAACACATCAGCTAGACAATGAACCTAGAACACAAAATCATAGAAACTACACACCCTGGCTCAACATAACAGAGTCCCAGAGCCAGGGCGTGACACCTCATGATGCCATCTATTTTGTGAAGTGCACCAGTCCCTCCTGCAGCAACGCACCCCCACAGCATGATGCTGCCAACCCCGTGCTTCACGGTTGGGATGGTGTTCTTTGGCTTGCAAGCTTCCCCCTTTTTCCTCCAAACATAACGATGGTCACTATGGCCAAACAGTTCTATTTTTGTTTCATCAGACCAGAGGAAATTTTTCCAAAAAGTACGATCTTTGTCCCCATGTGCAGTTGCAAACCGTAGTCTGGCTTTTTTATGGTGGTATTGGAGCAGTGGCTTCTTCCTTGCTGAGCGGCCGTTCAGATTATGTCGATATAGGACTTGTTTTACTGTGGATATAGATACTTTTGTACCTGTTTCTTCCAGCATCTTCACAAGGTCCTTTGCTGTTGTTCTGGGATTGATTTGCACTTTTCGCACCAAAAAGTATCATCTCTAGGAGACAGAACGCGTCTCCTTCCTGAGTGGTATGACGGCTGCGTGGTCCCATGGTGTTTATACTTGCGTACTATTGTTTGTACAGATGAACGTGGTACCTTCAGGCGTTTGGAAATTGTGCCCAAGGATGAACCAGACTTGTGGAGGTCTACAATTTTTTTTCGGAGGTCTTGGCTGATTTCTTTTGATTTTCCCATGAAGTCAAGCAAAGAGGCACTGAGTTTGAAGGTAGACCTTGAAATACATCCACAGGTACACCTCCAATTGACTCAAGTGATGTCAATTAGCCTATCAGAAGCTTCTAAAGCCATGACATAATTTCCTGGAATTGTCCAAGCTGTTTAAAGGCACAGTCAACTTAGTGTATGTAAACTTCTGACCCACTGGAATTGTGATACAGTGAATTATAAGTGAAATAATCTGTCTGTAAACAATTGTTGGAAAAATTACTTGTGTCCTAACCGATTTGCCAAAACTATAGTTTGTTAACAAGACATTTGTGGAGTGGTTGAAAAAACGAGTTTTAATGACTCCAACCTAAATGTATGTAAACTTCCGACTTCAACTGTAGATTCGAGCCAATGTTGAACATGTTACTACTCCAACCGTTAGACCCGATGACATGTTTCTGCGCATTAGCTTATCTAGCCAACGTTGCCATGACATTGCCTACAAGCGTGATCAGGGATTTCTATTGCTGCCTATCTTCATACTGTACTGTCTTTGGTAGCCCGTTCCTCAGGATAGTTCTGTGCGCAACCATGGAAGACCTGCTCCCCTTCACCATCATTTATGAAACGGGAAACTCAATTTTCTGAGTGAAACAGAATCACATATATTGGCAATGCTTCTTTCTTCAAAGGATCCTAATTCACAGTCATGCTGGGTATCTGATTACTGGTTAATTTATGAAGCACAGTAACAGTAGGCTGTCTGGATGTCTGCATTCACAGTGTGACAGTAATAGCAGGCAGCTGGTCTGGTTCCTCTCAATAATGTCTCTAATATGTACTTATCAATGAGAGACATGGTATAGGGTGGAGGTGCACAGTTCCAGCTCTACAATATATACCCTGTTGCCTTTCAATGTCAAGTTGATTACTTGGGCTACCAGGTGTGGTGGAATATATTGCCAATCAGTTACAATAACTGATCAGAGAGAGAGAGAGAGAGAGAGAGAGAGAGAGAGAGAGAGAGAGAGAGAGAGAGAGAGAGAGAGAGAGAGAGAGAGAGAGAGAGAGAGAGAGAGAGAGAGAGAGAGAGAGAGAGAGAGAGAGAGAGAGAGAGAGAGAGAGAGAGAGAGAGAGGGAGAGGGAGAGAGGGAGAGAGCGAGAGAGAGAGAGAGAGAGAGCGAGAGAGCGAGAGAGAGGGAGGGAATGGGATAGAGAGAGGGAGAGAGAGGGATAGAGAGAGAGGGATAGAGCGAGAGAGAGAGTGCGAGAGAGAGAGAGCGAGAGAGAGCGAGAGAGCGAGAGGGGGAGAGAGAGAGAGAGAGAGCGAGCGAGAGGGGGAGAGCGAGACAGAGAGAGATAGAGAGACAGAGACAGATAGAGAGACAGAGAAAGAGACAAAGAGAGAGAGATAGAGAGACAGAGACAGAGACAGATAGAGAGACAGAGAAAGAGACAAAGAGAGAGAGAGACAGAGACAGAGACAGAGAGAGAGGGTAAAACCAGCAGGATAGGAGCCCTCAAGGACTAAAGTTGTGCACTCCTGATATTAGGGGGAATACACATTTATTAGGGAGATGTAGGCATTTCACTCATACTGCTAGAAAATAACCATTCCTTCTGGCCAGCTACATCCTGTTCCGATTTTGCTTTAACAAATACAGCTATGGCAAAAACCGTTACACCAAATCATAGCATGTTCTCTCAATTCCCTCTGTTTATAAAAAGCTAAACGTGTATAGATGTACATTATATTCAGGTCTACAGCTTATATTACTCTAGAACATTAAAATATATGTGTTTGTCATAGACATGGTTCATTGACAGTACAAAGAGATGATCTGGGAGGTGACATTCTGTACATCATCATGACACGGCTTTATATAAGAAAGGAAGAGAATATGCTTTGGGGAGAGGGTGCTCATGTAGGCAATTATATACTTTATACAGTATGACTTAGATCTATCAAAACTATATACATATTCCAAAATGAAAATCCTGAGAGGAAAAGATACATTGTGAACAGGGTTGTGATGCGAGTATCATACAGTGACATTGACATTCAGTAGTTTGCCGCAGGGGACAAGTCCCATTTCCTTTACACCCCACCTTGGAGTAAGCCACCCACTGTAATGTACTACATTGATTGATCAGTAATAATTATCCTCCCTGCACCCAAAGTGAAAGAAGAAACCAAGAAAGGGGGAATCTCATGTACTTATAATAATATAACCTGCAAAGTGATTTGTCTACAATGTCAACGTCAGTTCATACACCTTATCTCTATGTTACAGTGTGTGCTCTTTAATTCAGCACTTAATATTCTCTCTCTTCAGCTCTCTCTCTCGCTCTCCGTCGCTCCTTGTTTAAACCAGTTTGGCCTTGTTGAATGGGAATCCTCCTTCAATCTGTTTGGCATGTAGAAAATAGACTCCTGTTCTCTCCTCTCCTCCGTTCTCTCCCCTCTTCAGTTCTCTCCTTTTACAGCCTGATTCTGCTGTCACATTTCTGGAGTGAGCAGGTCCTCCCGTAGCTACTGGAGACGTATTGTGTCAGCGGAGGAGAAAGGGATCACGAAAGGGATGAGCTAAGAGAGGTTTCCAAATGAGGCTGCAGGGAGGGAGGGAGAGAGAGAGAGAGAGAGAGAGAGAGAGAGAGAGAGAGAGAGAGAGAGAGAGAGAGAGAGAGAGAGAGAGAGAGAGAGAGAGAGAGAGAGAGAGAGAGAGAGAGAGAGAGAGAGAGAGAGAGAGAGAGAGAGAGAGAGAGAGAGAATTTCATTATTTAAATATGGATACAAGGAAAACAGTGGGGTTTGGGGTTAGATGGGCATCATTGGGTGTCCTTCACACCATTTTACCCAATTCCAACACACACACACACACACACACACACATCCAGAACCCCTGCCTCCGTCTGACCTCTCTTCAAACTCTGTCAACAACCTGGTTGCATTTAGAATTTAGAATTCTTTCTGAAACAGGAGTCTGTAGAGTGTAACCTCAGGATCACAGTCTCTCTGTGCCTAAAACCATTCTCATATCAAACTCATTGACATCTATGAACCATAGATGTGACCGGTTGATTTCAGTGACTACACTTTTGCCTCTGCCTCAAATGACAACAAAGGATGCTGGGAAGACTATATTTTCCATCAGAGGAATAAAAAACAAAAAAGGAGACATTTGGCATTTGAGTTATCCCTCCCCTGATAACGTTGAACGTTTCTTCAAGTACAGTCGCAAAAACCATCAAGCGCTATGATGAAACTGGCTCTCATGAGGACCGCCACAGAAAAGGAAGACCCAGAGTTACCTCTGCTGCAGAGGACAAGTTCATCAGAGTTACCAGCATCAGAAATTGCAGCCCAAATAAACGCTTCACAGAGTTCAAGTAACAGACACATCTCAACGTTCCAACCGCTGCGACTTTGTGAGACGCGGTGTGGGTGAACGGATGATCTCCGCATGTGTAGTTCCCACCATAAAGCATGGAGGAGGAGGTGTTATGGTGTGTTTTTTTACTGGTGACACTGTCTGTGATCTATTTAGAATTCAAGGCACACTTAACCAGCATGGCTACCACAGCATTCTGCAGCAATATGCCATCCCATCTTGTTTGGGCTTAGTGGGACTATCATTTGTTTTTCAACAGGACAATGACCCAACATACCTACAGGCTGTGTAAGGGCTATTTTACCAAGAAGGAGATTGATGGAGTGCTGCAGCAGATGACCTGGCCTCCACAATCCCCCGACCTCAACCCAATTGAGATGGTTTGGGATGAGTCGTACGGCAGAGTGAAGGAAAAGCAGCCAACAACTGCTCAGCATATGTGGGAACTCCTTCAAGACTGTTGGAAAATCATTCCAGGTGAAGCTGGTTGAGAGAATGCTAAGAGTGTGAAAAGCTGTCATCAAGGCAAAGGGTGGCTATCTCAAACATAAATATATTTTGATTTGTTTAACACTTTTTTGGTTACTACATGATTCCATATGTGTTATTTTATAGTTTTGATGTCTTCACTATTATTCTACAATGTAGAAAATAGTAAAAATAAAGAAAAAACCTTGAATGTAGTCCCATGTAGCTCGTTGGTAGAGCATGGCGTTTGCAACGGCAGGGTTGTGGGTTTGATTCCCACGGGGGGCCAGTATGAAAATGTATGCACTCACTAAAAAACTGTAAGTCACTCTGGATAAGAGCGTCTGCTAAATGACTAAAATGTAAAATGTAAAGGAATGAGTAGGTGTGTCCAGACTTTTGACTGGTACTGTATATACAGTGGGGAGAACAAGTATTTGATACACTGACGATTTTGCAGGTTTTCCTACTTACAAAGCATGTAGAGGTAAAATCCAGAAAATCACATTGTATGATTTTTAAGTAATTAATTTGCATTTTATTGCATGGCATAAGTATTAGATCACCTACCAACCAGTAAGAATTCCGGCTCTCACAGACCTGTTAGTTTTTCTTTAAGAAGCCCTCCTGTTCTCCACTCATTACCTGTATTAACTGCACCTGTTTGAACTTGTTACCTGTATAAAAGACACCTGTCCACACACTCAATCAAACAGACTCCAACCTCTCCACAATGGCCAAGACCAGAGAGCTGGGTAAGGACATCAGGGATATAATTGTAGACCTGCACAAGGCTGGGATGGGCTACAAGACAATAGGCAAGCAGCTTGGTGAGAAGGCAACAACTGTTGGCGCAATTATTAGAAAATGGAAGAAGTTCAAGATGACGGTCAATCACCCTCGGTCTGGGGCTCCATGCAAGATCTCACCTCATGGGGCATCAATGATCATGAGGAAGGTGAGGGATCAGCCCAGAACTACACGGCAGGACCTGGTCAATGACCTGAAGAGAGCTGGTACAACAGTCTCAAAGAAAACCATTAGTAACACACTACGCCGTCATGGATTAAAATCCTGCAGCGCACGCAAGGTCCCCCTGCTCAAGCCAGCGCATGTCCAGGCCCGTCTGAAGTTTGCCAATGACCATCTGGATGATCCAGAGGAGGAATGGGAGTAGGTCATGTGGTCTGATGAGACAAAAATAGAGCTTTTTGGTATAAACTCCACTCGCTGTGTTTGGAGGAAGAAGAAGGATGAGTACAACCCCAAGAACACCATCCCAACCGTGAAGTATGGAGGTGGAAACATCATTCTTTGGGGATGCTTTTCTGCAAAGGGGACAGGACGACTGCACCATATTGAGGGGAGGATGGATGGGGCAATGTATTGCGAGATCTTGGCCAACAACCTCTTTCCCTTCCATCTGCCGGGTACAGTTGAAACCGGGATTCATCCGTGAAGAGCTCACTTCTCCAGCGTGCCAGTGGCAAACGAAGGTGAGCATTTGCCCACTGAAGAATTTGCCCACTGGGATCTTTTATTTCAGCTCATGAAACATGGGACCAACACTTTACATGTTGCGTTTATATTTTTATTCAGTATTTATCTTTCGTAGATGTCTATCTACCACCACAAACCGATGCTGGCCCTAAAGCCGCACTCAACGAGCTGTATAAGGCCATAAGCAAACAATGATACCCAATTCCAACACACACACACACACAGAGAGAGAAGTTTACCGTGGAGAAAGAAAACAAACTACCACTATTCATGCTAGCTGAAAGGAAGCTATGCTGCTCCCCTGTGCTCAGACCAGATGTTACAGCTAGATGTTGCAGGGCTCATCTCAGCTGGTAGGAACACACACACACACACTGTCTGTATGTCTGTCTGTCTGTCTCTGTCAATAGACCTTGACTCCATCTCCTCTTTCTGGATTCCACACACGCACGCACACATGCATGCACAGACATCGGAAGCTAAGAGATGTCCAAAAACGTTATCAATTCATAAAACCTCCTCGCCATTCATGCATACTGCAGTTTTATTATTATTTTAGGAATGCATTGGGCTATACATCCAAAGGAGAGAGTGTCTGGCTCTAAAAGGAAAGTGATAAAATATACAGTGCCGTGAAAAAGTATTTGCCCCCTTTCATATTTTCTCTATATTTGCATATTTTTGATTCTGAATGTTATCAGATCTTCAACCAAAACATACTATTGGATAAAGGGAACCTAAGTTTACAAATAACAAAAACAATGTATACTTATTTTATTTATTTAATTAACAAAGTTATGCAACACCCAATTCCCCTGTGTGAAAAAGTAATGTACCCCTTACACTAAATAACCGGTTGTGCCACCTTTAAAGGCGCTGCATGGTCAATCTGACATCTGCATTGGCCATGCAGCCTTTACGGTGATATGGCCTCTGCAGAAGTTAGGGCATTCATACGTCTTGCGCTTCGCCAAGCAGCGCAGAGCTGTTGTGAAGGAAGATGTCAAGGAAGTGAGTTTGTGTTTATACAGGACCTCCCGCCCTCATTTACCGTCAACCAATCATGTCAATGCAGAGCTATATGGAGCCCTCCGCGTTGTTACAACATTTGAGAGGCACACGGCGATGCGGTACGGAGCTCAATTTGGCCTCTGCGTGCCTCCGGAGGCTCCACAATTGCGTAACACCATCCATACGGCGCCTCCGACCACATTTTCGGATCAAGCATAAATTGGCTCTTAGCTGCAATGACTGCAACCAAATGCTTCCTGTAGTTGTTGATCAGTCTCTCACATCGCTGTGGAGGAATTTTGGCCCACTCTTGCATGCAGAACTGCTTTAACTCAGTGACATTTGTGGGTTTTCAAGCATGAACTGCTCGTTTCAAGTCCTGCCACAACATCTCAATTGGGATTAGGTCTGGACTTTGACTAGGACATTCCAAAACTTCAAATGTGTTGCTTCTTAACCATTTTTATGTAGACTTGATTGAGTGTTTTGGATCATTGTCTTGCTGCATGACCCAGCTGCGCTTCAGCTTCAGCTCACAGACAGATGGCCTGACATTCTCCTGTAGAATTATCTGATACAGAGCAGAATTCATGGGTCCTTCTATTAAAGCAAGTCGTCCAGGTCCTGAGGCAGCAAAGCATCCCCAAACCATCACATTACCACCACCATGCTTGACCGTTGGTATGAGGTTCTTACTGTGTAATGCAGTGTTTGGTTTTCGCCAGACATAATGGGACCCATCTCATCCAAAAAGCTGGATGATCATCAAGACTCTTGGAAGAATGTTCTATGGACAGATGAGTCAAAAGTCTAACTTTTTGGACGACATCGGCGCCATTATGCCTGGCGAAAACCAATATAGCTGTTTTGTTAAGACTGTAACAAAGGCAATGAAGATTATGTCAGTCGACCGAGAGAAAGTGAAAGAGCATGTACACACACAAAACACGTACACACAAAGAGCACGAACAGCACTCACACACTTGCTTTGTAATTGTGCAAGAAGCTATTTTTTCTGTTATAATTTGAATCAGGGTCATTTCACCAATTTGGTGCCATTTTCAGTTTGATATTATATATATTTTTCATTCTGTCATAAAGAGCACATGTTCAACTTCTTAAAAAAAACTATTTTTTCCACCCCAATAGGTTAAATAAAAAATGACTATAGTAAGTGCCTATTAAGTGCCAAATAAGGTAACAGGGTTGACCGTAACAGGGTTGACGATTTCATGTTAAATCAGCCATACAGCGCCTTGCAAAATTATTCATCCCCATAGGCGTTTTTCCTATTTTGTTGCATAACAACCTGTAATTTAAATGGATTTTTATTTGGATTTCATGTAATGGACATACACAAAATAGTCCAAATAGGTGAAGTGAAATTTAAAAAATAACTTGTTAAAAAAAGTAATAAATAAAAAAATACCGTAAAAGTAGTGCGTGCATACAGTGGGGGAAAAAAGTATTTAGTCAGCCACCAATTGTGCAAGTTCTCCCACTTAAAAAGATGAGAGAGGCCTGTAATTTTCATCATAGGTACACATCAACTATGACAGACAAAATGAGGAAAAAAAATCCAGAAAATCACATTGTAGGATTTTTTATGAATTTATTTGCAAATTATAGTGGAAAATAAGTATTTGGTCAATAACAAAAGTTTCTCAATACTTTGTTATATACCCTTTGTTGGCAATGACACAGGTCAAACGTTTTCTGTAAGTCTTCACAAGGTTTTTGGCCCATTCCTCCATGCAGATCTCCTCTAGAGCAGTGATGTTTTGGGGCTGTCGCTGGGCAACACGGACTTTCAACTCCCTCCAAAGATTTTCTATGGGGTTGAGATCTGGAGACTGGCTAGGCCACTCCTTCGTTGCCCGGGCGGTGTGTTTGGGATCATTGTCATGCTGAAAGACCCAGCCACGTTTTATCTTCAATGCCCTTGCTGATGGAAGGAGGTTTTCACTCAAAATCTCACGATACATGGCCCATTTCATTCTTTCCTTTACACGGATCAGTCGTCCTGGTCCCTTTGCAGAAAAACAGCCCCAAAGCATGATGTTTCCACCCCCATGCTTCACAGTAGGTATGGTGTTCTTTGGATGCAACTCAGCATTCTTTGTCCTCCAAACATGACGAGTTGAGTTTTTACCAAAAAGTTCTATTTTGGTTTCATCTGACCATATGACATTCTCCCAGTCCTCTTCTGGATCATCCAAATGCACTCTAGCAAACTTCAGACGGGCCTGGACATGTACTGGCTTAAGCAGGGGGACACGTCTGGCACTGCAGGATTTGAGTCCCTGGCGGCGTAGTGTGTTACTGATGGTAGGCTTTGTTACTTTGGTCCCAGCTCTCTGCAGGTCATTCACTAGGTCCCCCCGTGTGGTTCTGAGATTTTTGCTCACCGTTCTTGTGATCATTTTGACCCCATGGGGTGAGATCTTGCGTGGAGCCCCAGATTGAGGGAGATTATCAGTGGTCTTGTATGTCTTCCATTTCCTAATAATTGCTCCCACAGTTGATTTCTTCAAACCAAACTGCTTACCTATTGCAGATTCAGTCTTCCCAGCCTAGTGCAGGTCTACAATTTTGTTTCTGGTGTCCTTTGACAGCTCTTTGGTCTTGGCCACAGTGGAGTTTGGAGTGTGACTGTTTGAGGTTGTGGACAGGTGTCTTTTATACTGATAACAAGTTCAAACAGGTGCCATTAATACAGGTAACGAGTGGAGGACAGAGGAGCCTCTTAAAGAAGAAGTTACAGGTCTGTGAGAGCCAGAAATCTTGCTTGTTTGTAGGTGACCAAATACTTATTTTCCACCATAATTTTCAAATAAATTCATTAAAAATCCTACAATGTGATTTTCTGGAGAAAAAAATTCTCAATTTGTCTGTCATAGTTGACGTGTACCTATGATGAAAATTACAGGCCTCTCTCATATTTTTAAGTGGGAGAACTTGCACAATTGGTGGCTGACTAAATACTTTTTTTCCCCACTGTATGTATTCACCCCCTTTGCTATGAAGCCCCTGAATAAGATCTGGTGCAACCAATTACCTTCAGAAGTCACATAATTAGTTAAATAAAGTCCACCTGTGTGCAATCTAAGTGTCACATGATCTGTCACATGATCTCAGTATATATATATATATATATACCTGTTTTGAAAGGCCCCAGAGTCTGCAACACCACTAAGCAAGGGGCACCACCAAGCAAGCGGCACCATGAAGACCAAGGAGCTCTCCAAACATCTCAGAGACAAAGTTGTGGAGAAGTACAGATCAGGGTTGGGTTATAAAAAAATATCAGACACCATTAAATCCATTATAAAAAAATTGAAAGAATATGGCATCACAACAATCCTGCCAAGAGAGGGCCGCCCACCAAAACTCACAAACCAGTCAAGGAGGGCATTAATCAGAGAGGCAACAAAGAGACCAAAGATAACCCTGAAGGAGCTGCAAAGCTCCACAGCGGAGATGGCAGTATCTGTCCATAGGACCACTTTAAGCCGTACACTCCACAGAGCTGGGCTTTATGGAAGAGTGGCCAGAAAAAAGCCATTGCTTAAAGAAAAAAATAAGCAAACACATTTGGTGTTCGCCAAAAGGCATGTGGGAGACTCCCCAAACATATGGAAGAAGGTACTCTGGTCAGATGAGACTAAAATTGAGCTTTTTGGCCATCAAGGAAAATGTCTGGCGCAAACCCAACACCTCTCATCACCCCGAGAACACCATCCCCCACAGTGAAGCATGGTGGTGGCAGCATCATGTTGTGGGGATGTTTTCATCGCAGGGACTGGGAAACTGGTCAGAATTGAAGGAATGATGGATGGCGCTAAATACAGGGAAATTCTTGAGGGAAACCTGTTTCAGTCTTCCAGAGATTTGAGACTGGGACGGAGGTTCACCTTCCAGCAGGACAATGACCCTAAGCATACTGCTAAAGCAACACTTGAGTGGTTTAAGGGGAAACATTTAAATGTCTTGGAATGGCCTAGTCAAAGCCCAGACCTCAATCCAATTTAGAATCTGTGGTATGACTTAAAGATTGCTGTACACCAGCAGAACCCATCCAACTTGAAGGAGCTGGAGCAGTTTTGCCTTGAAGAATGGGCAAAAATCCCAGTGGCTAGATGTGCCAAGCTTATAGAGACATACCCCAAGAGACTTGCAGCTGTAATTGCTGCAAAAGGTGGCTCTACAAAGTATTGACTTTGGGGGGGTGAATAGTTATGCACGCTCAAGTTCTGTTAGTTTTTTTGTCTTATTTCTTGTTTGTTTCACACAAAAAAATATTTTGCATCTTCAAAGTGGTAGGCATGTTGTGTAAATCAAATGATACAAACCCCACAAAAATCAATTTTAATTCCAGGTTGTAAGGCAACAAAATAGGAAAAATGCCAAGGGGGGTGAATACTTTCGCAAGCCACTGTAAATCCCCCCAAGACAGAGGGAATGAAAGTTTGTAGTGTGCAACAGGGAGCGGCCATTGAATGCAAGCTTCACCTAAACCATTTTTTATTGCCTGCCTATCCATGGTTGACGTGTTATGCTCAACCACCACAAAAAAAAAAAAAAGTATAAAAAGAGTAGAACCAGGTCACCTTCTTTTATACTATGATTTGAATATCAGATGTTCAATGTTTTTTAAAAAGGAATAGTTTCACCGTATTAAAATGAGAGTTCCGTTCACATAACAGGGTTTAAAATGAGTGACAGATGTAAATTAGTAAATAATCACGACATAAATAATTATCTTCAGAAATGACTTTGTCAAAGCAACAAAATAACTAGGGCTTTACAATGATGGTGAAACTTGGAAAAATTGTTGGATTAAGTGGGTTGAAATCTTTCTAGAAGTGACACAGGGTTGACGGAGGGACACGTCAAAATGTGAATTTTGTAACTTTATTCATATGAAAAAATATTGGCCTATATTAAAGGGCACAGGCTTTTAAAATTCAATATTGGTGCACAATTTCTACTTAAAATATCAAAGGGAAGCAAAAGGCACTCTTTTCGTGGAACGACCCAATAGAAGTAATAGGGTTCTGTGCTCAGGGTGATTTGCAATTACAGTGTTGTGAGCATCTGAACCTCCAACAGATAGATCACTCTGTCCAGAGGCTGGAGCAGGAAGGAGCGAGGGATGCAGCCCTGAGGATGAACATTGAATCAAACACACAATGTTTACTCAGTGCTTTTGTTTACTAACCTCTACCCATGCACACTTAGTGGTAAAGGTCTGGAGAGAAGAAGATGTTAAAAGAGAGAGAAGCAGAAGCGAGAGTCACTTAAAAAACACTGGAGGGCAAAATCTAAAAATATGAAAGTAGTTGCCATGTCTCAGTAGTGTAAAATTATCCTAACATGGTTCAGATCAGCCACAAACCCCAAGCTAGATCCATTCATTTCAATAAAATCGTTGTACCTTAAAAACAAACTTACTCTTTGAGTAAGAGAGCAATCAATGTTTAATATCATGTTCATTTCTGTCAGATTAATCTGAAATGACAGTGTATGATACGAGTCGCCAGGCTGCTGTCCAGCTTCTTTAAAAAATTTATAGGACAGCATAGAGAGAGAATCTTTCAGGACTGGGTGAGCTGGAGGATGAGGGTGTGTGTGTGTGCGTGTTTATGTGTGTGTGTGTGTGGGGGGTGGGGAGTACCAACCTGGGACAAACACAGGCTGACAGACAGGTGAAAGGACTATGAATCTGAACTCCTCTCTTAAACCTCCCACACTCAACCTTCCTCCCTCCACTTTCTCCTGTCCTCATCCCAACACTCACTACCTCCACCCCCTGCCCCCTTAATCAATCACCCCTCTCTCACCCACTTCACTTTAACACCGTCTTCACCTCCATCCCTAATCCCATTTTCACCTCCTCTCCTCTCTGCATCCTTCCACCACCTCTAGCCCTCACCTCTCCTCCAAACCACCCTCTTGGTTCTCAGGTGTTTTACAGGGCCACTCAATTAGCTGTCTATGATAGGACACAGTCAAGGCCTGTTGAACTGGGAAATTAAATTTGCCCCTCTATTAATATAAATGCCAACACAGCATTTTAATTATCTCTCTCTTTCTCTGTCTTGCTCCTTCTCTCCCCTTCTTTTTCTCTCATGAATTAAGAGCCTATTGATGCACCCTTGAGTCAATCTAAGTAACATAATAAAAAGATCCCCATCAAAATGTGTCAGTTTAAGATAGAGATATCTGTTTTTTTGCATGGGCTGCGTCTCAATCCACCACTATGTCGGCCTTCCGCATCTGCGGTGGAAGGTGGCCGAGCTACAGCGGTGTTTGTCAGACCATGAGACTTCTCGAAAATCGGTCTTCTCATGAAAACATCTGACCATCTTAAAACAATTACACATGATAGCTTAGTAGAACCCACCTCTGTGTAGAATGTCTGGTATTGGACAGATCTGGCTTAAGCATGTGTAAAGCTACAGACATTCACCATATACACTGAGTACAGAAAAAACATTAAGGACACCTGAGTGTTCCATGACATAGACGGACCAGGTGAATCCAGGTGAAAGCTATGATCCCTTATTGATGTTACTTGTTAAATCCACTTCAATCAGTGTAGATTAAGCCTTGAGACAATTGAGGCATGGATTGTGTATGTGTGCCATTCAGAGGGTGAATGTGCAAGACAAAAAATGTAAGTGCCTTTGAACGGGGTATGGTAGTAGGTGCCAGGCGCACCGGTTTGTGTCAAGAACTGCAACGCTGCTGGGTTTTTCACGCTCAACAGTTTCCCGTGTGTATCAAGAATGATACACCACCCAAAGGACATCCAGCTTGACACAAATGTGGGAAGCATTGGATTCAAAATGGGCCAGCATCTCTGTGGAATGCTTTCGACACCTTGTAGAGTCCATGCCCCGACTAATTGAGGCTGTTTTGAGGGCAAAATGGGGGGTGCAACTCAATATTAGAAAGGTGTACCTAATGCTTGGTATACTCAGTGTACTGTATGTCTAATGAAGAGAAGTTTTAACATTGTCTAGTTGGTAAAAACAGACTGACAGCAGCCTACTGCTGTGTTCTATCCTGGCTCCAGCAGACTGTCATTAGCAGCTGAATCCAGGTCAGCACATTTTTTTTATTTTTTTTATTTTTTTTTAGTCATTTAGCAGACGCTCTTATCCAGAGCGACTTACAGGAGCAATTCGGGTTAAGTGCCTTGCTCAAGGGCACATCGACAGATTTTTCACCTAGTCGGCTCGGGGATTAGAACCAGCGACCTTTCGGTTACTGGCACAACGCTCTTAACCACTAAGCTACCTGCCGCACATGGTGACTGTAGCTGGCTATTGATGTCTGGATAAGTGTGTTTATGGAACACATTACCTGTCCTTAAGCACACACACACACATGCACAGACGCATGCTCGCATGCTCTCACACACACACTCCTCACCTCTGCTGAGCAGTTGCAGGTTGCGGACCTCCTCTCTGACTTGTAGCTGAAGGACCTGCTGTAGAACCTCCTGTCTCAGTGTCTCCTGGACGATGCCCATCCTCTCCAACTTCTCCCCGTTCAACCTCAGCAATGCACGACCTGGAGGGAGAGAGGCGAGGAAAGAGAGAGAGAGATAGAGAGAGACTATGTTAGAACAGGTGTAGCAAACGGGGATCATACTTGATTCCAATCTCTCATCTCTCTTAAGCCTGTGTTAAAATATGTTTAAAATTATTAATAGACAAAAAAGTGATTGTGATTGTTTTGAATTGTGTTTGGGAAATAAAGATATACATGGTTTTAAAAAGGTAGTGGTAATATTTCATTCCGTACAGAAATCTGTAGGTGTCTCAACTTACCCTGTCCCGCGTCTCAAGCTACACCATACCCAGGTTTGTGCCAAGAGACCACTTTCTTTGGACAAGCTATGTTTTCAAAACTGTTATGTTTACATTAATTCTGATTATTTCCAGGGATACACAACATCCTGAAATATATGTATATCTTTGTTAGAAAGAATACTATATTTCCCTTGATGGAGTGATGCTGAATGTAAAAAAGGGCTCAACTTACCCCACTCTCCCCTACTGCTTGACTACAGGTAACTGCCGAAATAAAGCAGTAAATGAGGGATACAAAGTATATTGAAAGCAGGTGCTTCTACACAGGTGTGGTTTCTGAGTTAATTAAGCAATTAACGTCCCATAATGTTTGGGTCATGTAAAAAAAATGCCAAGTTCCCCATTATTTTTTGGATGGGGATGGTGGATGGACGTAAGCATCCCTCTGATTCCAAAGGTTGCAAGTTTGAATCAAGCAATAGAAAGTTGTTTTTGAAATTTTTGTTTTAAGCCTATCCCAAACCTTAAAATCTTACCTTAACCATTCGGAGTTAATGCCTAAACATTAATTAAATGTCACTTGCTTAAACATAACCTTAAAACACTTCGAAATTCGACGTTTGGAACAACTTCGACATTTGACGTTTGAGAAACATGATGAACGTTTAATTCTGAGGTGAGAGCTGGAAGGTGTGTGTGTGTGTGTGTGTGTGTGTGTGTCAGTCACCAGATCTCAACCCCCATCAACAAAGCTCCAAATAATGGGATTTCTCTTGGAAGAATGGTGTCGCATCCTTCCAATAGATTTCCAGACACTTGTAGAATCTATGCCAAGGCGCATTGAAGCTGTTCTGGCGGCTCGTGTTGGCCAAAGCCCTATTAAGACACTTTGTGTTGGCCAAAGCCCTATTAAGACACTTTATGTTGGTGTTTTCTTTATTTTGGCAGTTACCTGTTGTTGGGCCCAAGCTTGCTGTACAACATTGAAACCCATTCAGTCTTTCTACAAACAGGCTCTCAAGATGCTTGATAGAAAGTCCAATAGCCACCACCATTGTAACATCCTCAGAAAGCATGAGCTCCTGATCTGGGAAAGTCTTGTGAAATACACAGACGTATGTCTTGTATTCAAGATCCTATATGGCCTGGCTCCCCCTCCACTTAGTTCATTTATCAAGCAGAACATCCATGGCAGCAGATCCACAAGGTCTGCCATGAGAGGTGACTGTATACTGTAGTTCCCAATAAGGAAAAGCACATTCAGGCTGACGTCTTTCTCTGTGAGAGCTTCCCATGTCTGGAACACACTGCCTTCAGACACAGGTAACTGACCGCGTTTTCACAAAGAACCCAAAGACATGGCTAAAGGACAATCAGGTGTGTGAACACAATCTATAGCTGTTTATAGCTGCTTTCCATGTTGTCTGTTGTCTGTAGCTTGTGAGGTGTGTAGACATTGTCTTTTTGTTTTATTGCTTTTTATGTTATTGCTGTCTGTCTGTTTGCTAAGTGTTGCTTGTCATTAGTTGCTCTACATGTGCTCATTGTCTGTCTGTATTGACATTTTAATTATTTTTAATAACCTGCCCAGGGACTGCGGTCGAAAATGAGCCGGCTGGCTAAAACAGGGACATTTTACAGAAATGTTGATTAATATGCTTTGTCCCTGTAAAAATAAACATAGTAAAGTAAGGGATGTGTGGAACTCACTCCTCAGCCTGAAGTGTCCCCGCTGGCGCCACCAAATAGCTAGCTTTTCGGTGGCGCCGACTGGTAAGACGCTTCGGGAGGGCGGTCTTGTGTGCTAGCACGGCAGAGGTCCTGGGTTCGAGCATCAGTACCAGAATCAGGAGGAAGTGGTACTCGCTAAGCAGGCTCCGTTACACAGGCAGTGTTTTTACTTTGTGTGTGTAATGGAGTGCACATGCATGTGCTGTCTGTGTGTGTGTGTGTGTGTGTGTGTGTGTGTGTGTGTGTGTGTGTGTGTGTGTGTGCTGTTAGACCTGCTGATTTATATCTAAGCGTTAACTGTGTTTTCTCTGCTTTACCCACGAGTCGTTGAATTAATGACAGCGAGCAGGACGGCTCAGTGAGGTTTATTCAGCCAGATGATTTACTGAGGATGTCTCAACTAGAACACCAAGGTGTAAGACCCCCAGGACCACACACATTTAACATACCATTACCCACAGTAAGCATCCCGCTTTACACAGGGAGAGAGAGGGGGATGGCACACACACAGAGAAACACAGAGACCAGAGACGACACATCCATTATACACACACGTGTGCACGTGCTTCCGAACGGTAGGGGATTGTCCTTCAAATCATTCAGAGAGTGCAGGAATCCATCATAGCTGTAGCAGCCCAGTGTGAGGTCTACATGATAATTAGACACATTACTCATACTGTTAGCGCTCCTAATCAATCCATCCATTCTCATTTACCTCTCTGGACATGGACACACCGCAAAAACCCAGCATAGACACACACACACAGTCACACACACAACCGCACACATAGTCACAGGCACACACACATAGTTACACGCTGGCATGCGAGCAAGTGACAATACAACAAAAAAAACTTTGATCTCAGAGCTGGCAGAGAAATCCAACTAATCTCTTCTCCTCCTCACTCCCTCCCTCCATACCTACTTCCCTCCATTTCAGGAAGTCTAGAAGTTGTGGGCTAGTTGAAAGGATTACTGTGGTATCCTCCTGGTGACACCACTTACAGCAGCTCCCTGTCTACCCCTAACAGAGGAACAAGAGGAAGCGGAGGCAACTCACTGCTCCTCCAGGGAGAACAAACAAACACACCAACCAACCGCTCTCCTCTCTCATCTCACTTTACACTGGAAAAGGGCCTGGGGTATCCCCCTGATGACACCACTTACACCAGCTCCCTGTCTTCCTGCCCATTGTCAGTGTTCTACACAAGCAACACAGGGAGCCCTGTCTGTTCTACTAACACTCATTCTATAAGGGACCCAAGAGGACAGGCTAGTAGAGCAGGACCAGCCAGACCAGGACAAGACGTCATTGACCCACATACTGATGGAAGGCTGGAGGGCACACAACAATATCTCCAATAAGGGGTCCCTTGTGGCATGCACACACTCCACTGAAGAGCTGAATCACCACACTTATTTTATGAGAGAGAGAGAGAGAGAGAGAGAGAGAGAGAGAGAGAGAGAGAGAGAGAGAGAGAGAGAGAGAGAGAGAGAGAGAGAGAGAGAGAGAGAGAGAGAGAGAGAACTGTTCGGCTGCTGTGTACCTGCAGGAAACATTTGCTTTGACAAACAGCAAGGTTCCCACAAATAATAGATCTCTCTCTCTCTCTCTGTGTGTGTGTATGTCAAGGGCGTTGTTCCTGCTCTATGTGAGGGATTGTGTTCCTCTTTAACTTACCTCTCCTCTGTGTTCAGGTGCTTTCAGCCCACACACACACACACACACACACACACCTCTACACAGCCCTCTCTCTCCCACCTCAGCCGGTGTGTCTCTCCTTCCTGCCCCCAGAAACGTGGTGTCCTAGAAAAGCGCTGCCCTTGGTTCCTTTGTGTACAAATGAGACAAAGCAGATGAAAAGAGCTCCAATCCAATTCCCCTCCGACAGACTTAATACAGAGCCTAATAATGGGCTTCAGGGCATAGCCCTCAAATAGAAGGAGAGGATAAAGAGAGAAGGGAAGAGAACACTAAATAGAAGGGTTGTCCCACAGAAAGAGGGCCTTTTGCATCCTTTGATATTTTAAGTAGAAATTGTGCACCAATATTGAATTTAAGCCTGTTATATTAAATGAAGTGCACTTTAATATAGACCACATGGATGATTCAATAAATCTGAGCGGGTCGAGCATAACACGTCAACTAGCTTCCATTCAGGGGGTGATTTATGGCTGATTTAAGATTAAATCATTAACCCTGTTACTTTATTTGGCACTTAATAGGCACTTACTATAGTCATTTCTTTGAAAGGCTGGTCATGGCTCACATCAACACCATTATCACAGAAACCCTAGACCCACTCCAATTTGCATACCGCCCCAAAAGATCCACAGATGATGCAATCTCTATTGCACTCCACACTGCCCTTTCCAACCTGGAAAAGAGGAACACCTATGTGAGAATGTTATTAATTGACTACAGCTCAGCGTTCAACACCATAGTGCCCTCAAAGCTCATCACTAAGCTAAGGACCCTGGGACTAAACACCTCCCTCTGCAACTGGATCCTGGACTTCCAGACGGGCCGCCCCCAGGTTGTAAGGGTAGGTAACAACACATCTGCCACGCTGATCCTCAACACGGGGGCCCCTCAGGGGTGCGTGCTCAGTCCCCTCCTGTACTCCCTGTTCACCCATGACTGCATGGCCAGGCACGACTCCAACACCATCATTAAGTTTGCCAATGACACAACAGTGGTAGGCCTGATCACCGACAACGATGAGACAGCCTATAGGGTGGAGGTCAGAGACTTGGCTGTGTTGTGCCAGGATAACAACCTCTACCTCAACGTGATCAAGACAAAGGAGATGATTGTGGACTACAGCAAAAAAAAAGAGGATTGAGCACGCCCCCATTCTCATCGACAGGGTTGTAGTGGAACAGGTTGAGAGCTTCAAGTTCCTTGGTGTCCACATCACCAACAAACTATCATGGTCCAAACACACCAAGACAGTCATGACGAGGGCACGACAAAGCCTATTCCCCCTCAGGAAATTATTATTATTATTATTTGGGAAACTGAAAAGATTTGGCATGGGTCCTCAGATCCTCAAAAAGTTATACAGCTGCACCATCGAGAGCCTCCTGACTGGTTGCATTACCGCCTGGTATGGCAACTGCTCGGCCTCCGACCGCAAGGCACTACAGAGGGTAGTGCGTATGGCCCAGTACACCACTCTGTCCAATGGTAAACATCCAGGACCTCTATACCAGGCGGTGTCAGAGGAAGGCCCTAAAAATTATCAAAGACTCCAGCCACCCTAGTCATAGACTGTTCTCTCTGCTACCGCACAGCAAGCGGTACCGGAGCGCTAAGTCTAGGTCCAAAAGGCTTCTTAACAGCTTCTACCCCCAAGCCATAAGACTCCTGAACAGCTAATCATGGCTACCCGGACTATTTGCATTACTTATCTACTTATCTATTTTTTACTTAACACTTTTTTTTTCTTTTTTTTTAACTGCATTGTTGGTTAAGGGCTTGTAAGTAAGCATTTCACTGTAATGCCTACGCCTGTTGTATTCGGCGCATGTGGCAAATAAAATTTGATTTTAATTGATTTAATTCTTTGAGAAATTCGTGAAATCCCTGAGCGGTTTCCTTCCTCTCTGGCAACTGAGCTAGGAAGGATGCCTGTAGCTTTTTGCATTTTTACCCATCTACCAATAGGTGCCCTTTTTTGTGAGGCATTGGAAAAGCTCCCTGGTCTTTGTGGTTGAATCTATGTTTGAAATTCACGCTCAACTGTGAAACCATACAGATAATTGTATGTGTGGGATACAGAGAGGTAGTCATCCATGCAACCTATTATGTGACTTGTTGAGCACATTTTTACTCCTGAACTTATTTAGGTCATAACAAAAGGGTTGACTACTTATTGAATCAAGACATTTCAGCTTTAAATCTTTTGTACATTCAAAAAATAAAACATAAAAACATTATTCCACTTCGACATTATCGGGTATTGTGTGTAGGCCAGTGACACAATATTTTTTTTAAATCACTAAATGTGGAAAAAGTCAAGGTGTGTGAATACTTTCTAAAGACACTTCAGGCTACCACCAGTAACAACTAATAAGCCAGGTTTGCTAGCAACTTGGGAAACAATAGGCTATAAATGTGCACATTCATTTTTCCCATAGGGGATTTTAGAAACACTTAAAATAAGGGCTGTGTTTCGTGTAGGCTTACCCTGGCGTGACGTTTTGATAACTCTCTCGGTAGGCTTACCCTGGCGTGACGTTTTGATAACTCTCTCGGACAAGGTGACGTTTATCAATATATGATTGGAACCATTTCCCTGTTACTGACAGCGGGATGAACAGGCCGTGGCTCGGGTGGTTGATGTCCTTGATTATATTTTTTGGCCTTCCTGTGACATCGGGTGCTGTAGGTGTCCTGGAGGGCAGGCAGTGTGCCCCCGGTGATGCGTTGGGCAGACCGCACCACCCTCTGGAGAGCCCTGCGATTGCGGGCGTTTTGGATGTTTTGTGCACAAAAGTGTCTTATTAGGAATTTTCTAATCTGACTTCTCTATGTGGCCGTCTATGGAAATTGTCTTTCTGGGCCGGGCGTCAGTTAAACTGCAGTACCGAACCAAAACTGTAGGAGCAGTCTAAACTATGCTTCTAGACCCTGGCCCCTTGGTCCAAACCGATGCTGACATGATGCGCCAGAAAATGTAGCCAAACTTTAATGAGACTTTTAATTACAGACAGTGTCTTCGGAATGTATACAGACCCCTTGACTTTTTCCACATTTTGTTACATTACAGCCTTATTTTAAAATGTATTAAATAGTTTTTTCCCCCTCATCAATATACACACAATACCCCATAATGACAAAGCTAAAACTGGTTTTTAGAAATGTTTGCTAATTTATTAAAAATAGCTTTTTTTTTTTTTACATTTACAAAGGCATTCAGACCCTTTACTTTGTTGAAGCACCTTTGACAGCGATTACAGCATTGAGTCTTCTTGGGTATGACGCTTCAAGCTTGGCACACCTGTATTTGGGGAGTTTCTCCCATTCTTCTCTTCAGATCCTCTCAAGCTCTGTCAGGTTGGATGGGGAACGTTGCTGCACACCTATTTGCAGGTCTCTCCAGAGATGTTCAATTGGGTTCCAGTCTGGGCTCTGGCTGGGCCACTCAAGGACATTGAGAGATTTGTCCCGAAGCCACTCCTGCGTTGTCTTGGCTGTGTGCTCTGACGTGCACTGTCAACTGTGGGACCTTATATAGACCGGTGTGTGCCTTTCCAAATAATGTCCAATCAATTGAATATACCACAGGTGGGCTCCAATCAAGGATGATCAATGGAAACAGGATGCACCTGAGCTCAATTTTGAGTCTCATAGCAAAGGGTCTGAATACTTATGTAAATAAGGTATTTCTGTTTTAATTTGTAATAAATGTGTTAACATTTCAAAAAAACTGTTTTCGCTTTGTCATTATGGGGTCTTGTTAGTAGATTGCTGAGGATTTGTTTTTATTTCATCCATTTTAGAATAATTTGCAAAAAGTCTGAATACTTTCCTAAGGCAGGGGTGTAGAGGGTAAACGCATGTAAAAGCCGTTTACGCATCTTTCTATTTGTGAAATATTGTTTACTCACCTTTTTATTTTTTAAATGATCGTTTACCCACTTATTAATGCGTTCCCAGAGTTGATCAAAGCTCAGAAACGAATATTATTGATCTGAGTTCTAATCGCACCTGGCTCTCTGCGAACAAGTGGAATCATGATTCAGGTATGCTTGTTATGTTCGCCTGCTCCCCCCGGATTTGCCTTGTTAGCAGCGCATTCATTCACCACTCTGTCCAATGGTAAACTCCGCCCACGGTACAGGCCGAGACGTGAAATGAACTAATCAGCCCAAAACAACGCTGGCAAGTGGCAAGTACAGATGCTTGCAAGATGCCGGACATAAGGCAATTTGTTAAACGTCCCTCGACTCCTGTCGTGTCAACAGACATCCCCCAAACAAACAAGAAAGATCTCGGAGAATGAGTGTACAACTGGTAAATAGTCACTGATATTTCAGTCAGGTGGCCAGCTAGCTAGCTCAAGCCAAGGGCTCTGGCTACTGATAGCCAGCTAGCTAGCTAATGTTATAGCTAGCTAACTGGCTAGAAGGATGAAGTTAGATGCTAACGTTAAACAAAGCCTGACCTCAGCAGGAGCAGTTTACTGAAATTAAGCTAGCTATAATCTTTACATTAAACATTGACATTTTAGTCATTTAGCAGACGCTCTTGTCCAGAGCGACTTACAGGAGCAATTAGGGTTAAGTACCTTGCTCAAGGGCACATCAACAGATTTTTCACCTAGTCGGCTCAGAGATTCGAACCAGCAACCTTTCGATTACTGGCCCAACGCTCCACTAGGCTACCTGCCGCCCTGTCTACTATAAGTTCTCAAAACAAAATAACTTTGCATTACAGAGAGTATTGAGACAGACAGTGGTGAGGCAGGCTGCAATGCAGGAGGCAAAGGAGACCGAGTGGAAGCAATCAGGGAGAGAGGTTAGTAGGACAGTGGTTCCCAAACTTGGGGTCGGGGACCAATGTGGAGTCCCCTGCATTTGAAATGGGCTCCCCTGAGAGAATCTGTAATCATATCAAACACATTTTTTTTTCTTCAAATGGGTATAGAATACAACATGTTAAAGTCAACTAAGGGCCTTTTACACTGTTAGAATGCACTTTCATGTCATTATGTGTTGGGATAGCCTGTGGGACCAAAAATGAAATATAAAGAACATTTAATATTATTCTCATGTATATAAAAATCTATTTTTAAAACTGCTTTACAGAGAGTAATGAGACAGACAGTGGTGAGGCTGAGGCAAGCTGCAATGCAGGAGGAGACAGAGAGAGAGGAAGCAAGCAGATAGAGAGGCTAGCCAAGCATTTGGACAGTTGAGTAAAGCAACACCTACACTCTAACATGCCCACTGGAGTTTATAGTTTACCCACCTTGTTTTACCACTACATCACTAAAATTAGGCTAAATGCAAGTCAGGTTTGACAAATATTTTACATTTAAGTCATTTAGCAGACGCTCTTATCCAGAGCAACTTACAGTTAGTGAGTGCATACATGTTCATACTTGTCCAGAGGGACTTTAACATTAACGTTTAAAGGCTTGATTCTGTCGAAAATACTCGAGCCACGGTTTGTTCAGATCAAATGGTCACAAGGCCGGAGAGTGAAGGACAGAAATGTTGAGGGAATTATTTTATAAACAGTCAAATCAACATTATTTTATTGTCCAGCAGCCAAAGGCACAATCCTAGTCATATTAGTAACCCATGCTAGTTGATGCATCTTTAGATCTCCACTCTTTCTTAATTTCTAACAGATATTTCATCTCTGTCATATGAAACCACTAGCTCACGCGCTTCTAAGAACGGTGTTTTCCAGCTAATGGCAGTGTCAGCCAATGAGCTCCTTTGTTGTTCAACGAGACGTGCCATTCCATAATGGCTGCTGTGGCTACTGCTAGCTAGCATGAGGACAAAAAGGGCAGTTTTCTGGGAAAACGGGTAGTATTTCAATCTTATCGATGGAGCAGTGTGGATAAAGGTACAATTTGGAGTATAGTGGCATATCCCATCCCTGCATTGAGGTACGTTTTCTGACCCATGTCTCGCGCCGGCTCCACGATGTCTTAATGTAACCATGATTGCGTTCCGACCCCAGTGCAGCTCAGTGTAAACCAATGACTGTATATATGAATGTGTAAACAAGCGCAACGGTAGGGTAGGTATCTTCTGGCAAGCTCGTAGCCTACAGCCATGTGCGCATGGCTGAGTTTATAATATAAAGAAATACAACTTTATCAACATTTTAAGCTTCTTTGCTTAGATTTTTTTGTTGATGTTCAGTTGTATCTGTTGTCCCAGAACTGTCCATAGTCTGTTTTGAACCGTTCTAGACATATTTTTATCATCCCAGGGACGATGGGAGACCCTTAATTTAGAGCCCTGGAGGGATTCTTATAAAGACATGAAAAGTATTTGGTTTTTTATTTATTTTTTATTTAACTAGGCAAGTCAGTTAAGAACAAATTCTTATTTACAATGACAGCCTACACCAGCCAACCCTGGACGACGCTGGGCCAATTGTGCCCCACCCTATGGGACTCCCAATCACGGCCGGTTGTGATACAGCCTGGAATCGAACCAGGGGGTCTGTAGTGACGCCTCAAGCACTGAGATGCAGTGCCTTAGACCGCAGCGCAACTCGGGAGACCATATAGGTTGTAATATTTTATAGGCTACCAAGGCTGGCCAACCTTCCTCCTGGAGAGGGGGGGGGGACAAGTGACTTGGGCTTTCGGATATGTAAAAAATCAGTCCTACTTGTCCATCTAAAAAAGTTAATGTCAAGCCTTGCAATTCAGGTTCTATTTGTAATTATATGGCAGGCTGATTCTCTACTTACCAGTGACCAGTCACTGGTGCTGCCTGTAGCTTCCACCTTTTATACACATAATAATGAGACAAACTGACTGCACCTGATGTGTGTGTGTGCTCGGTCATGTACAGTGTCTGTAATAGAATATACTGTATAAATATAATAGATAAGATATCTGTTGCTGCTGTTGCTGCTACAGTGTGACATCCCCTTTATGGGTTATTTGTGATCCTAAGGCAGATAAACACTGTGCGCGTGTCAAGGTGCAGAGTGACGTATGTGAGTGGTGGCCGACCATGCAGTTTAGAAAAGCTATCTGTTCTCCGTGAGTGGCTGTGAAAGGGACCTGCTCTATACCGTCTGACTCAAGGTTAAGAGAACTCAGCATTCATATACTGTACGTACATCCACTGAGTGTATAAAACATTAAGGACACCTGCTCTTTCCATGACATAGACTGACCAGGTGAATCCAGGTGAAAGCTATGATCGTTTATTGATGTCACTTGTTAAATCCACTTCAAATCCGTGTAGATGAAGGGGAGGAAACAGGTTAAAGAAGGATTTTTAAGCCTTGAGACAATTGAGACATGGATTGTGTATGTGTGTCATTCAGAGGGTGAATGGGCAAGACAAAGGATTTAAGTGCCTTTGAACGGGTATGGTAGGTGCCAGGTGCATCAGTTTGTGTCAAGAACTGCAACGCTGCTGGATTTTTCACGCTCAACAGTTTCCCGTGTGTATCAAGAATGGTCCACCACCCAAAGGACATCCAGCCAACTTGACACTTGGGAAGCATTGGAGTCAACATTGACCAGCATCCCTGTGGAATGCTTTTGACACCTTAAAGAGTCCATGCCACAACGAATTGAGGCTGTTCTGATGGCAAAAGGGGGGGGGGTGCAACTCAATTTTAGGAAGATGTCCTTAATGTTTTGTACACTCAGTGTATAGTGTCTGTGTGTGCCTGAATGTGTGTGTGAGAATGTGAATGTGTGTGTGGATGTCTGTTATTATGTGTGTGTGTGTGTGTGTGTGTGTGTGCGAGAATCGAGAACAGCTTAAACTATGCCAGTTTTTCCAGCTTTCCTTTTCTTTCACAAAAATGCAGCATTCCTTCTTTCTTAACTCACATCGCATGAATGGACCTTTAAATCTCCTTGTGAGAGATTTGGGTGTAAACCGTGTCCTAAGTCCCACAGTTGAAAAGCTAAGATGTGGAACCAGGGAACTAAAAATACAACTTTGAGATTTGGTTTCTCAGGGTAAGCCTTTTCAGAGCCGTGCCTGAACTGGTCCCACACATTACCTGTGATAGCGTGGTGGGAGAAGGCTTCTACATAGGTTAGGTAGTTGTGTGGACAGTGTTTTTTCAGCCACTTGCAGACGTCCTGTTGGGTCCACAGCACCACTGGTTTGGACAGACTGGACAGCGTAGGGCTGGTGTGGTACACAGTGAAGGCTTCGCCTGGATGCAGCTGAAACACACAGAGTATGGGGGTTACAGTGTGTGTGTGTGTGTGTGTGTGTGTGTGTGTGTGTGTGTGTTTGTGTGTGTATACATTATATGTTTAAATTGTGTGAGAGACCATGGAAGCATAAAAAAACAGATGTCATGATATGATGTTTTGTTGTGTGAACGTACTCTTTGTGTTTTTTTTTGTTTGTTTTTAGTCATTTAGCAGAGCAACTTACAGGAGCAATTTGGATTAAGTGCCTTGCTCTAGGGCACATCGACAGATTTTTCACCTAGTCGGCTCTGGGATTAGAACCAGCGACCTTTTGGTTACTGGCACAACGCTCTTAGCCACTAAGCTACCTGCCGCTGTTGTGACTGAGTGATTGTGAACATTATTTGTGGTGACTGAGTGTGTGTGTCATTTGTATTATCTTTGACTCTTCCAGGTCAGGTCAGCTGCCTTAGTGCTCCCAGCAGTGTGATGGCTGTGGCCCCTGCTGTGTGAGATATGACAGTGTCTGTCACCTCTTCCCCCCTTCTTAACAAGGTTAAGAAAGCTGTGACATTGCCTTTGACCCTGCTTCTGCTTTGTAACACTCTCACACATGTGCGCACACGCACACACACACGCACAATGGCTGAGATCTCTCTGCCCCCCATCCAGCTCTCTCTCACACATCCTTTATTCAGAAGGCATAATTACAGAGTTTAATAAGTCCATTCATAAGGTCATTGACCGTTAATAAGGTCAGAGCAGAGCCAGCATCTCTCTGATGGATTAATGGATTATTTTTATACATGCCTCCTATTAATCCAGCCTGTGATTGGCCCAGTGGAAGCAAGGCAATCGGCTAACATCCTTTATTTCCCTAAAATCTGTCATTTAAACAGAGTTTTAAAAAGGCTCTCCACCATCACTCGATTTCATATTGCCACATACAGGTAACTACCAAAATACAGGAAACACTAACATAAAGTGTCTTGATAGGGTGTTGGGCCACCACAAGCCAGAACGGCTTCAATGCACCTTGGCATAGATTCTACAAGTGTCTGGAACTCTGTTGGAGGGATGCGACTCCATTCTTCCATGAGAAATCCCATCATTTGGTGTTTTGTTGATGGTGGTAGAAATGATGGTCTCAGGTGCTGCTCCAGAATCTCCATAAGTCTTCGATTGTGTTGAGAACTGGTGACTGAGATGACCATGGCATATGGTTTACATTGTTTTCATGCTCATCAAACCATTCAGTGACCACTCGTGCCCTGTGGATGGGGCCATTGTCATCCTATGTGGGCATAGCCATGGTAGCCAAAATAATGGCCTGCCCAGCTTTTTTATACATGACTCTAAGCATGATGGGATGTTAATTTTTGTGGCGGTCACAAAATTTCGTCAGCTGGTGATTGTCATGCAAATAACTGTCGGTCTCACGGTAATTGACCGTTAATTAACATAAACACATTTAGCATCTCCTGGCTTCCACGCATAGCCTACAAGCCACTGATGCAGACCTTTGGAACATCTACATTTTAAAAAGTCTAATAAATCCATGTAATATAGCATACACCTTCACAATAAATCCATTATTTATTTTAGACAGGTCTAAAGAAGCATGATATGAAGAAAATGTAGTCTATTTCAGAAGAACATACTCTTAGTTGTCCTTATGTTAGGCCCTGATCTGGCTATGCCAAATGGCTGTGGGCTACACTAGTTCATTTAGCAGACAAGATTTGCTTATAATTCCGTGGCATTATTTTATATTATTTTATAGTATAAAGAATACAATTGAACAAAGCTGAATAAAACAGAAATATTTTCTGCAAACGATTTGAGGGAGTGCACACATGCGGCTATGCTGTGTTGAGCAGTTAACAAAGAAATAGGTATTCCTATATGCTTAATTTATAGTTATTATTGTAACTTTAGTTGTTCTACAAACATTGGGCTATATGTCTAGATTTTTAATTAATTTTAAGGCTGCATGATGCGACTAAGGATGATTTGAAAAAAAGTAACTTGAAAGGCATTAGCTCTGCTTGGTTTTTGCGCAGGCTGTACACACTTCATTAGTCTCTCATTCACAATTTGACAAGCACTTGATAATGCCTTGAATTTCACGGCGGCATCCCCTTTGTGGCCATAATGCACCCTAAAAAATCCATGCCTTTGTTGTGCCCTTCTCACTGAGTGCGCACTCCGAAGTGCTCTCCATCAGGTGATCGGGTCTTTCTCACAGGCTACAAGTCCTTATCCAATTCCGAGGTGCATATTGAAGATATTGGAAGAACTGTCCACATTTACTTTCGTCAGCCAACAAGATGAGTAGGCCTAACTAACAGCAAAAGCCTATGTCAGTCTACTATCCCCCATAATACAAAAGTTGATCTATTCTATTCTGTGCAAGAAATACATATTCCAAACATAGTCTGGGACAGTTGTGGGATGCAATAGATCCCAAATTAATACAACCACTAGCATCCCCAAAAAGTTTTATGCACTGTGCCGGGGAAAAATACATGTAATCTATGCACATAAGACGCTTTTCCCCTGATTAATTTTCATGCCAGCGAGGTAGGCTATACTCCTGTTGTAATGATAAGCAATGTGGTTAATATTAGGAAAGTTGAGAAATAAATATACTAGGCCTAGCCTATAGAAAGCTGATGGGATCCTCCTCTTTTTAATAGAGACCATCACTCTGTTTTCTCACGCAATTGCATAGCTTATAGAAGAATTGCGCAACATCAGCTCATGGGCTCTCATTAAGTGTTTGATTAGATTTTCGATTACATTTGCATTGATGTCACTGTGAAGGACCTCGGCGTTACTCTTGACCCTGATCTCTCTTTTGACGAACATATCAAGACTGTTTCAAGGACAGCTTTTTTCCATCTACGTAACATTGCAAAAATCAGAAATTTTCTGTCCAAAAATGATGCAGAAAAATTAATCCATGCATTTGTTACTTCTAGGTTAGACTACTGCAATGCTCTACTTTCCGGCTACCCGGATAAAGCACTAAATAAACTTCAGTTAGTGCTAAATACGGCTGCTAGAATCCTGACTAGAACCAAGAAATTTGATCATATTACTCCAGTGCTAGCTTCCCTACACTGGCTTCCTGTTAAGGCAAGGGCTGATTTCAAGGTTTTACTGTTAACCTATAAAGCGTTACATGGGCTTGCTCCTACCTATCTTTCCGAGTTGGTCCTGCCGTACATACCAATACGTACGCTACGGTCACAAGACGCAGGCCTCCTAATTGTCCCTAGCATTTCTAAGCAAACAGCGGGAGGCAGGGCTTTCTCCTATAGATCTCCATTTTTATGGAACAGTTTGCCTACCCATGTGAGAGACGCAGACTCGGTCTCAACCTTTAAGTCTTTACTGAAGACTTATCTCTTCAGTAGGTCATATGATTGAGTGTAGTCTGGCCCAGGAGTGTGAAGGTGAACGGAAAGGCTCTGGAGCAACGAACAGCCCTTGCTGTCTCTGCCAGGCCGGTTCCCCTCTCTCCACTGGGGTTCTCTGCCTCTAACCCTGTTACAGGGGCTGAGTCACTGGCTTGCTGGTGCTCTTTCATGCCGTCCCTAGGAGGGGTGCGTCACTTGAGTGGGTTGAGTTACTGACGTGATCTTCCTGTCTGGGTTGGCGCCCCCTTGGTTTGTGCTGTGGTGGAGACCTCTGTGGGCTATACTCGGCCTTGTCTCAGGATTGTAAGTTGGTGGTTGAGGATATCCCTCTGGTGGTGCGGGGGCTGTGCTTTGGCAGAGTGGGTGGGGTTATATCCTTCCTGTTTGGCCCTGTCCGGGGTTTCTTCGGATGGGGCCACAGTGTCTCCGGACCGCTCCTGTCTCAGCCTCCAGTATTTATGCTGCAGTAGTTTATGTGTCGGGGGGCTGGGGTTAGTTGGTTATACCTGGAGTACTTCTCCTGTCTTATCCAGTGTCCTGTGTGAATTTAAGTATGCTCTCTCTAATTCTCTCGTTCTCTCTTTCTCTCTGAGAACCTGAGCCCTAGGACCATACGTCAGGACTACCGGGCATGCTGACACCTTGCTGTCCCCAGTCCGCCTGGCCTTGCTGCTATTCCAGTTTCAACTGTTCTGCCTGCGGTTACGAAACCCCTACCTGTCCCAGACCTGCTGTTTTCAACTCTTAATGATCGGCTATGAAAAGCCAACTGAGAGACCTGAGCCCTAGGACCATACGTCGGGACTACCAGCCGTGGTGACTCCTTGCTGTCCCCAGTCCGCCTGGCCTTGCTGCTATTCCAGTTTCAACTGTTCTGCCTGCGGTTATGGAACCCCTACCTGTCCCAGACCTGCTGTTTTCAACTCTTAATGATCGGCTATGAAAAGCCAACTGAGATTTATTCCTGATTATTATTTGACCATGCTTGTCACTTATGAACATTTTTGAACATCTTGGCATGGTTCTGTTATAATCTCCACCCGGCACAGCCAGAAGAGGACTGGCCACCCCTCATAGCCTGGTTCCTCTCTAGGTTTCTTCCTAGGTTTTGGCCTTTCTAGGGAGTTTTTCCTAGCCACCGTGCTTCTACACCTGCATTACTAGCTGTTTGGGGTTTTAGGCTGGGTTTCTGTAAAGCACTTCGAGATATTAGCTGATGTAAGAAGGGCTATATAAAATAAAATTGATTGATTAGAGGGACAATAGAGTGCTGAGTACCAGGCAGTTAGCAAGTTTGGTAGGCTACTAATGACCATCAGCAGCATCAGAGCTTGGAGAAGCCTAGTTTACCGTGATAAACGGTCATGTGGAATTTGACTGCCTTCATGACTCGTGACTGCCGGTGTGGCGGTAATACCGTCACCTCAACAGCCCTACGACACACACAGTTTTCATCTGTACGCTATAGTAGTGTGTAGCACTATGCCCAATATTCCCCTAATCACACACATACTTCACTCCCTGCTCAATAATGCACATTTTAATAACCCACATCTATTTATTGCACCGCTCACCCTTAATTAAGATCAAGTTGGAGTGTGTGTGTGTGTGTGAAAAGCTTTCTTGGTTTTAGACAGCTCTTTCTCTCCCTTCAGGGAGAGGATGATTCATTCTGAACACAGAGTCAACAGCAAGGCTGTATTTAGTGTTGTACATAAGCCACTCTGACTGACAGAATTGGTTAGCTAATAAAGACAAGGCTATCACTACTGTGCCCTGATTCAATGTATGGAGAGGATAGAACAATAGGGTCAGACAGTCAGACAGGCTTCAAGACAGAGAGAGAGAGACAGAGATAGACAGTCAGCGAGCAAGACAGGCAGAGAGTGAGACAGCAAAGTGTGAGAGACAGACGTGACGGGAAGAGATGCGAGAGAGAGAGAGATAGAGAAAGAGGAGAGGGCATGTGAAACTAGAATTTGACAGTGGCTCAAATATCAAAGTGACTAATGGCCCTCATCATCAGCAGACCAGACAGAGGGGAAATGGAAAGAGGAGATTCTCTTTATATCCCTCCCCCCTGTTCTTCTCTCCACTCCTCTCGTTTCTGTTCTGTTGTCTCTCTCTGCCTCTCTCCTTCCTTCCCTCCTCTAGTTTCGTAGCCATTCATCTCCCCTCGGCCAGTGGGCCAGCTCTGTGCTGTAAGCACTCACCCTTAACTCCTAGATACCTACTTCTGTCACACCACAGAACCTCTCATTCGTTACACACCAGAAAGAGAGGAGGGGGAGTTGTGTGTGAATGGGTGGAGCGGTATATGAATGGGATCTCAACCATGTAACAGTCATCTTTGACTGTTTGTCCCAGAGGATGGAGAGGGGATGTGGTGATTGAACGAGAGACGCTTCTGTGGATGATGGTCTTAAATTAAAGATAATGTCACTCCTCTCTAGGCTCCCATTTTTGATTGTGGGTATTGTGCCTGGTCCATGAGTATTGGTAGCAATTGTAGAATACTAATTGAATGTGAATGTGTCATCTTTAGTCATTCTATCAAACAATAATCAGTTATTTCTATATCTTTCTTTGTCAGCCCTATTTACAGTATTTTCCTCTAGAGAACAGGCAACCTAGATGTGTTCCCTTGTCCCCCTTGTCTCTTTGATTCATTCCTGTATTAATCTCTATTGTCTTCTTTCTCCCCTGTCCTCCTCCTCCTCTCTCTGGACTATATTAATCCCTCTGTTCCTATCCTTCAACCACCTCTCCTTCCTTCCTTCCTTCCCTTTTCATTTTGTTCTCTGATGACTTTCACCTCCTCTACTCCCCATCAAGTCCAATACTCTCCCTCTCCTCTGACTCTCTCTACACTGACACCTCCCTCTCTCTACTCTCCTTGTCCTCTGCCCCTCCCTCCATCTTGCCATCCCTCTCTTTCTCCCCTCCTGCACCTTTTTTCCTCTCCTCTCATTTCCTCTCCTTTCCTCTCAGCAGCTCGAACTTGAGCTCTGAGTTTCTAGCAGTCCGTCTGAGTGTCTGGTGTATGTATGAGAGAAAGTTTGTGTCTTTGCCACTGCACGTCTTTCTGTGTGTGTGTGTCCTCTGTCCTCCAGTGGCGCTGAATCAGGGATTAGAGGAGTCCAGGGCTCCTTAAAATTCCCCCTCCCTCCCCAATAAGACATTCAGCCTCCTCCCTAGAGCCTGCTGGTCCCGGGCCCTCTGCACCTCAGTCGACACACTCCCCTGCCCCCTGATAAACACAAACACACACACACACACACACACACACACACACACACACACACACACACACACACACACACACCCTCATTGATCAAAAGGGCTCAGCCAATTAACAGAGGAAAGCTCTGGAAGTGTGTGTGTGTTACAAAGCAGAAGCAGGGTAGACAGCAATGTCACAGCTTTCTGAACACTGTTAACACTCTCTCCCAATTCCCATCCTCCCTCTGCAATCCATCTCTTGCCCTTTTGCCTCTGTCTATCACTCCGTCGCTCTTCTTCTTTCACTCTCTCTTCACACTCCCCTCCCTTTGAATACCCTCATCTTTGACCTTCTCTCTTCTCTCCGCCTCTATCTCTCCTCCTCTCTCCCCTTTCTCTCTTCCTTTTTCATTTTCTTTCCCTCCTTCTTCTCTCCTTTACTGTCGTCATTATTAAATCACCCCTTTAATATCTATCCCCACCCCAAAGTCACTGACAGACATGAGTCGCACTATCCTTCATTTTCCCCTCACACCTCCCCAGCCCCTACCTCTATCAATCACAATAACCCTTCATATACCCCTCCTCCAGCATTCACACCAAAGGCCCCTATAATATCTCCATCCATTCTTATCTCCCTTCTTCTATAGTATCAGAATCCCTCATATGTCCCTATTTCCACAGGAAACCTCATATGTCCCTCCCTTTATATTATGCTTGATACAGCCTTACTACATCTCATTCCAGAATCCATGAGCTCACTCCACTATTCATTCAGACTCCTTGACCATTGAGTGAGAGGACTGGGTCCCTGCAAAGCAGCCTGTCTCAGTCATACGCAGATGGCTCTCTCTAAGGACTTTGTGCCAGTAAAATGTCCATGACCTCAGTGGATGTGAGCACACTTCATTTGGGCTGGATTTCTTCTTCTTCTTCTTTCTCTGTCTGCTCTCTCTTTCTCAACTGTCTACAAACGGACAAACTACAAAAAAATAAAGAATAAAACCAAGCCAACCAACCACCAAACCAAGCCTCTCAACATACACAACTGGACACACTTTTTCTTCTCTATGCATTCACGTTCTTTTCTGAAGGAAAATTGTTCTTTACGTGGTTTCTGCTGCTCAGGTCAGTGACTGTCAGTAATGAGGAATCTATACTAATCAGAGGCCAATGCATCCCTCTCCCTCTCCCTCCCATTGGACAGTTAGATCCCTCAAATGAACCCCAGTGTTATGTTGTCAGCAGACAGAAAGTAGAAGTGGACACAGTGTATTGATCTTGGTTGGTGATGGTCTTTCTATTTGTTGGAACTTCATCAAATGTACTTGATACAGTGAGGGAAAAAAGTATTTGATCCCCTGCTGATTTTGTATGTTTGCCCACTGACAAAGCAATGATCAGTCTATAATTTTAATGGTAGGTTTATTTGAACATTGAGAGACAGAATAATAACAAAACAATCCAGAAAAACGCATGTCAAAAATGTTATAAATTGATTTGCATTTTAAATGAGGGAAATAAGTATTTGACCCCCTCTCAATCAGAAAGATTTCTGGCTCCCAGGTGTCTTTTATACAGGTAACGAGCTGAGATTAGGAGCACACTCTTAAAGGGAGTGCTCCTAATCTCAGTTTGTTAACTGTATAAAAGACACCTGTCCACAGAAGCAATCAATCAATCCGATTCCAAACTCTCCACCATGGCCAAGACCAAAGAGCTCTCCAAGGATGTCAGGGACAAGATTGTAGACCTACAAAAGGCTGGAATGGGCTACAAGACCATCGCCAAGTAGCTTGGTGAGAAGGTGACAACAGTTGGTGCGATTATTCGCAAATGGAAGAAACACAAAAGAACTGTCAATCTCCCTCGGCCTGGGGCTCCATGCAAGATCTCACCTCGTGGAGTTGCAATGATCATGAGAATGGTGAGGAATCAGCCCAGAACTACACGGGAGGATCTTGTCAATGATCTCAAGGCAGCTGGGACCATAGTCACCAAGAAAACAATTGGTAATACACTACGCCGTGAAGGACTGAAATCCTGCAGCGCCCGCAAGGTCCCCCTGCTCAAGAAAGCACATATACATGCCGGTCTGAAGTTTGCCAATGAACATCTGAATGATTCAGAGGAGAACTGGGTGAAAGTGTTGTGGTCAGATGAGACCAAAATGGAGCTCTTTGGCATCAACTCAACTCGCCGTGTTTGGAGGAGGAGGAATGCTGCCTATGACCCCAAGAACACCATCCCCACCGTCAAACATGGAGGTGGAAACATTATGCTTTGGGGGTGTTTTTCTGCTAAGGGGATAGGACAACTTCACCGCATCAAAGGGACGATGGACGGGGCCATGTACCGTCAAATCTTGGGTGAGAACCTCCTTCCCTCAGCCAGGGCATTGAAAATGGGTCGTGGATGGGTATTCCAGCATGACAATGACCCAAAACACACGGCCAAGGCAACAAAGGAGTGGCTCAAGAAGAAGCACATTCAGGTCCTGGAGTGGCCTAGCCAGTCTCCAGACCTTAATCCCATAGAAAATCTGTGGAGGGAGCTGAAGGTTCGAGTTGCCAAACGTCAGCCTCGAAACCTTAATGACTTGGAGAAGATCTGCAAAGAGGAGTGGGACAAAATCCCTCCTGAGATGTGTGCAAACCTGGTGGCCAACTACAAGAAACATCTGACCTCTGTGATTGCCAACAAGGGTTTTGCCACCAAGTACTAAGTCATGTTTTGCAGAGGGGTCAAATACTTATTTCCCTCATTAAAATGCAAATCAATCTATAAAATTTTTGACATGCGTTTTTCTGGATTTTGTTGTTGTTATTCTGTCTCTCACTGTTCAAATAAACCTACCATAAAAATTATAGACTGATCATTTCTTTGTCAGTGGGCAAACGTACAAAATCAGCAGGGAATCAAATATGTTTTTCCCTCACACTGTAACTACAACAGAGATATGGAGTAACTCTTGCACCATGCAGATGATCCAAAATGAACACCCTCTTGACCAATCAGAATAGAGTGTCAGCTGTGGTATCAGTTGTCTTTGTCTTTTGTACTGGTTCTTTTGATCATAGAACTACAAAAGTGTGTGTGTGTGTGGTGGGACTAGGCTGTTTTTTCACTAAGGTTGTTTCCTCATTAGTGCTGATCTCTGTTAAACAAACCTAATGGGCTCTAATCTAATCATCTCTCTCTCAGAGAGCTGGATACACACACAAAGAGACCAGGACTGCTCTCTCTGCACTGTTGAATAATGTATAGTGTGTCTTGATGCTCAAAGCCATGTGGAAATCCTACAGTGTGTTCTTCATACTATAGACAAGGTTTTCAATTATCAATTATCTATGTATCCACATGGAAACAGCTTTATAATCCATCTTTGATTAAGCCTTCAGACCTATCTTAGGGGATAGTGTAGCTGTAAATTATTAAACACCACGGTGCGTGTTTGAAACTTTCTTCTCACCCACAGTAGCACAGTTTCTCCAGGGCTTAGGGGAAATGGAACAATTACCTCCATTCTGTTCTCTCTCCTTCCTCCCATGATCCCGTTGGCTTACAGGGCAACCAGGAAGTGTGGGGTTATGTCATGCTCGCTTTGAGGTCAGGCACTGTAAAGGTCTTAAAATAGAATGTTGTTGTTTTTTGCCTTTGTTTTCTGCCATTCCAGAAGTGCACAGATGTGTTCCATATTGCATGAGAGCATCTTGTGGAACAGAGACTAGCTTTCTGAAGTCTGTCTTTGCATGCTCACATTAACCCCTGATATGCAGGGTCATTTAGCAGACTCTTTATTCTTCAATAGCCAATATGAATAAAATCACCATTGTACAATGTCCTCACATATCCAACTCAATGTATAGACTTTTCTGAAAGCATTTGAGCCCCAGAGAGAACAAATGGAGACATTATCTAAAGTATTGAATAGGGCTGTGGCGGTCACAAAATTTCGTCAGCCGGTGATTGTCATGCAAATAACTGTCTCACGGTAATTGACCGTTAATTAACATAATTTAGCATCTCCTGGCTTCCAAGCATAGACCTTTGGAACATCTACATTTTAAAAGGTCTAATAAATCCATGTAATATAGCCTACACCATCACAATAAATCCATTATTTATTTTAGACAGGTCTAAAGAAACATGATATGAAGAAAATGTAGTCTATTTCAGAAGAACAGAATAGCATACTCTGAGCTGTCCTTATGTTAGGCCCTGATCTGGCTATGCCATATGGCTGTGGGCTACACTACTTCATTTAGCAGACAAGATTTCCTTAGAATTACATGGCATTATTTTATATTATTTTATAGTATGAAGAATACAATTCAACATAGCTGAATAAAATAAAGGATATTTTCTCCAAACAATTTGAGGGCACATGCGGCTATTCTGTGTTGAGCATATAGATACTCCTATATGCTTCATTTAGAGTTATTTATGTAACTTTAGTTGTGATACAAAGGTTGGGCTATATGTTTTGATTTTTAATACATTATAAGGCTGCATGATCTAATGATGATTTGAAAAAAGTTGCATGAAAAGCATGAGCTCTGCTTTGTTTTTTGCGCAGCCTGTACACACTTAATCCGTCTCTCATTCACAATTTGACAAGCACTTGATAATGCCTCGAATTTCCCGGCTGCATCCCCTTTGTGTGGCCGTAATGCCCCCTAAAAAAATCCATGTCTTTTGCGGCCAGCGGCTGTTTTGGACTGAATATAATCATTATAATTTCCTTCTCCCGGCTGCGTGCTGAAACACCTCTCACTCATATGGCTCTCAGTCATATGATCGGGTCTTTCTCACAGGCTACAAGTGAAGACAGACATATTAGGAACGCAACTGCGTGCGTCCTTATCCAATTCCCAGGCGCATTTTGAAGATACTATCCTCCATAGTACAAAAGTTGACCTATTCTATTCTGTGCGAGAAATAAATATTCCAAACATAGTCTGGGACAGTTGTGGGATGCGATAGATCCCAAATTAATGAAACCACTAGCATCAAAAAACCTGTTTTAAGCAATGAACCTGACGCAACCGATGAGAACGTTTGACTTAAAATGTTGATAAACTATTAGGCTATTTCTTCACATTATAAGCGCAGCAATGCGCACACAGCAGTAGGCTATAAGCGCAAATGTTCCATTAGCAGGAAAATACCATTCTCAAAAGTGACCACAAATGTGATTATGGCTTTTATAGCTCCCGTGTAGCTCAGCTGGTAGAGCATGGCGCTTGCAACGCCAGGGTTGTGGGTTCGATTCCCACGGGGGGCAGTATGAAAAACGTATGCACTCACTAACTGTTTAGCGTCTGCTAAATGACTAAAATGTAAATGTAATTATAAAAGGTGAATTTATATGGTGAAAATTATCTTCCCCAAACATGAAACTCACGCGCTGCATATGTATGCCAGTTAGGCTCTACACCCGTTGTAAAGCGGATTCATGTGCTTCATTTTAAGAAGTTATTTGGCCACTTTAGTTGTGAAACAAACCTTATGAAAACATATAGGCCTATGGGCTAGGCTATATGAGGTGTGCGACTAAGATTTGAAAAAGTAGCACAAAAAAAAGCATGCACTGTTTGCCTTAAGCTGGGCATCATTGTGATAATATATCATTCACAAGTGATAGTCTAATATTGTCACTATTCTTGATTTAATCTTGTCTTTACATATTCTAAATAATATACAGTGGGGAAAAAAAGTATTTAGTCAGCCAACAATTGTGCAAGTTCTCCCACTTAAAAAGATGAGAGAGGCCTGTAATTTTCATCATAGGTACACGTCAACTATGACAGACAAATTGAGAAAATAAAATCCAGAAAATCACATTGTAGGATTTTTAATGAATTTATTTGCAAATTATGGTGAAAAATAAGTATTTGGTCACCTACAAACAAGCAAGATTTCTGGCTCTCACAGACCTGTAACTTCTTCTTTAAGAGGCTCCCCTGTCCTCCACTCGTTACCTGTATTAATGGCACCTGTTTGAACTTGTTATCAGTATAAAAGACACCTATCCACAACCTCAAACAGTCACACTCCAAACTCCACTATGGCCAAGACCAAAGAGCTGTCAAAGGAACCAGAAACAAAATTGTAGACCTGCACCAGGCTGGGAAGACTGAATCTGCAATAGGTAAGCAGCTTGGTTTGAAGAAATCAACTGTGGGAGCAATTATTATGAAATGGAAGACATACAAGACCACTGATAATCTCCCTCGATCTGGGGCTCCACGCAAGATCTCACCCCGTGGGGGTCAAAATGATCACAAGAACGGTGACCAAACATCCCAGAACCACACGGGGGACCTAGTGAATGACCTGCAGAGAGCTGGGACCAAAGTAACAAAGCCTACCATCAGTAACACACTACGCCGCCAGGGACTAAAATCCTGCAGTGCCAGACGTGTCCCCCTGCTTAAGCCAGTACATGTCCAGGCCCATCTGAAGTTTGCTAGAGTGCATTTGGATGATCCAGAAGAGGATTGGGAGAATGTCATATGGTCAGATGAAACCAAAATAGAACTTTTTGGTAAAAACTCAACTCGTCGTGTTTGGAGGACAAAGAATGCTGAGTTGCATCCAAAGAACACCATACCTACTGTGAAGCATGGGGGTGGAAACATCATGCTTTGGGGCTGTTTTTCTGCAAAGGGACCAGGACGACTGATCCGTGTAAAGGAAAGAATGAATGGGGCCATGTATCGTGAGATTTTGAGTGAAAACCTCCTTCCATCAGCAAAGGCATTGAAGATGAAACGTGGTTGGGTCTTTCAGCATGACAATGATCCCAAACACACCGCCCGGGCAACGAAGGAGTGGCTTCGTAAGAAGCATTTCAAGGTCCTGGAGTGGCCTAGCCAGTCTCCAGATCTCAACCCCATAGAAAATCTTTGGAGGGAGTTGAAAGTCCGTGTTGCCCAGCGACAGCCCCAAAACATCACTGCTCTAGAGGAGATCTGCATGGAGGAATGGGCCAAAATCCCAGCAACAGTGTGTGAAAACCTTGTGAAGACTTACAGAAAACGTTTGACCTGTGTCATTACCAACAAAGGGTATATAACAAAGTATTGAGAAACTTTTGTTATTGACCAAATACTTATTTTCCACCATAATCTGCAAATAAATTCATAAAAAATCCTACAATGTGATTTTCTGGATTTTTTGTTTTCTCATTTTGTCTGTCATATTTGACGTGTACCTATGATGAAAATTACAGGCCTCTCTCATCTTTTTAAGTGGGAGAACTTGCACAATTGGTGGCTGACTAAATACTTTTTTTCCCTACTGTATGTGTGAAATTCGTTTTGATTTAGAATGGCCATTATCATGCACCTGTCTCTAAATAGGGGCAGCACTATGGAGGATGCTTTTCCGTGGTTCAATTTTTTGTTTTGTTTATATATTTTTGTTATATATATATTTTTTTAAATGTTTGTGTAATTTTTTTGTCATTTAGCAGACGCTCTTATCCAGAGCAATTAGGGTTAAGTGCCTTGCTCAAGGGCACATCGACAGATTTTTCACCTAGGCGGCTCGGGGATTAGAACCAGCAACCTTTCAGTTACTGGCACAACGCTCTTAACCACTAAGCTACCTGCCGCCAGGTAGTCTATACTCCTGTTTTAAAGAGAAGCAATGTGCTTACTACTAGGAAAGTTGAGAAATAAATATAGTAGCCTAGCCTATAGAAAGCTGATGGGATCCTCCTATTTTTAATAGAGGCCATCACTCTCTTTTCTCATGCAATTGCATAGCCCACAGAAAAGTTGCGCAACATCAGCTCATGGGCTCTCATGAAGTGTTTGATTAGATTTTTGATTACATTTGCATTGATGTCAGAGTGATTAGAAGGACAACAGAGTGCTGAGTACCAGGCAGTTAGCAAGTTTGGTAGGCTGACCATCAGCAGCATCAGAGCTTGGAGAAGCCTAATTACCGTGATTTTGAGCACTGAAATACTAGCCACTGATAAATGCATTACTCACGAATACCACTACACTTTTTTTCTTCTATCTTCCAGAGGCGATTAAATTACCTGCATTCATCTCATTACTTGTGCTTTAATCATTCATCTCTTACATAATCACTCTCTCTTGTGGGTTTCTAACACAGTCTCAGGAGGTAGTGGCAGCTCCTGTGAGGAGGCAAAAACAATCAAACATCCTTTGTAGTGTGCTGATAAGACTCCATAATGAGAGACACAAAGCAGTGCTACTGATGTATAAAGCATATGTTAAGATCACTCAGATTTTTAAGGATATGTTACTTTGTATGATCTCTCTCTCTAGTGCTGGTGCCTAAATCTGCATTCTTAGCGCCATACTATACACAGCAATGACTTTTACCAATAGGTAACGTTGATTTGGACAGTGGTCAAACAATATTTCTGTGCTGTGACCGTCTATACTGTTTAGGTTTCCATTTCAATCTGAGATGAACAAGGTGAAACTCATTAATCTGCTCCTCAGCTCACTGTAGGTCCTTGCTGTTGTACAATCCTATTGCTGACAGACAGTGACCTAATTAACAACCAGACCTGGTACTGACCAGACACCCTGTGTGTGTGTGGGTATGCGTGTGTGTGTCCATATATGCCCATACCTGTATGCCCTCTGTGCCAGGCTGCTGCAGTAGTTTGACGGTGCGTGTGTATGTGTTCTTCTGTACCCTCCCATCGTGCCAGGTGAAACTAGCCCCTGACCGGCGAGGCAGTTGGTAGCTTAGCTCCTCTGCAGACACTGTGTGCTCCAGGGATGCACGGCAGAAACTGAAGCTGGACGCAGCTGCAGACAGACAGACAGTTTAGTTTATTGGGATCCCCATTAGCTACTGCACATGCAGCAGCTACTCTTCCTGGGGTCCACATAAAACGTACAAATACATGACAAGTACACAACAGTTATACACAAGAACAACATTACAGATATATATTGGAAAGACACCAAACAGAATATTTACACACTATTCAGATATACATATTCAAATATACAGTATGGTTAAATTAGATATTTAGAAAGAGGAGCGGCACTGTGATACAATGTTTGTTTTTTTTTATCTGAGAGAGAGAGTTGTTTTTGAGATTTTTGTTTTAAGCCTATCTCAAACCTTAACCATTCAGAGTTATTGCCTAACCTTAAGATTTCTGAGTTAATGCCTAAACTTATCCCTAACCTTAAAAATCGGAGTTAACTTAGAAATTTGACTTAGAAATTTGACATTTGAGAAACATGGATGAATGTCTAATTCTGTCGTGAGACCGTGAGAGCTTGTTGAATAAAATCCCCAAAACCATTCCATTAAAAACACTCTCAGTTGCATGTGGCCATGTCAGGAAAAGGGCACCATGTCATAGTAGTCATAAAACATACTGTATATATAATAAGATATCACTTAAGGAAAATAAAATATGGTTTAAAAATATTAAACTCAAATCCAGAATTAATTGAAGAAAAACCCTTCAATCTCAATGTGACTACTACTACAGTTCTATAACTCTGTCCACTTACTGTAACCCTGCCCTCTCTCTCCTGCCTCTCTCTCCCCCCACTCTCACTTTAATTCTGTGTATCATAGTGACAGAGAGACCGTGTTTTGAGTATTGAGCCAATAGGCCAATTCTGGGATACACCTGCTCTCAGCTGAAAAGCCAGAGACTGTTCCATAGAGCAGAGGGGATACAGAGTTCAGAGAACCATGAAGGAGAAAAGAAAAAAGGAAAGAAAAGAGACTGAAGAGAGACATTTATTTTAGAGAGCAGTGATGATTTTCCTATCTACTTCTGCATTCTCCTCTCTCCCCTCCCCCTCTCTCTCCCACCCTCTGCTCTCATCTCTCTGTCCATTCTGTGGTCCCTCTCTCTCTGCTGTCCTATGCTGTTTGTCTGTGGGGTTGAGAAACACAGAGAGAACAGCAGAAGAGAACAGCAGAGAGAAAGAGGGAGGAGAAGCGTTCAGCGGGCCTTCCCAGTCAACTTGGCAGGGAGAGGGAAGGGAGAGAAGAAGAGGAACGAGAGAGTGGAGTGCTGTCAGTGAACTGTAAATCTACTGGTTATTTTACATTTTACATTTTAGTCATTTAGCAGATGCTCTTAGCGAGAGAGAAGGTGGAGTAGAGAGACTGAGAGAGTGGGAGGGAGGAATAATTATTTGGTGAATAACTGAGGAATGCTGGGAGACATAAAAAGTGTCTACAGGTTTTAGTGGTTTCAAATCAGTTTTCGGATAAAGCTTACCAGCACCACCCACATAACCAATCTATTTGAGTCACTTTGAAAGTGTTCTAGATAAAGTACTCCCATCAGCCCCTCCCGTTTCACAGTGAGCCAAACTGGCCTCTGTACAGGGTTTAAAAAAGTTAACCTCCTGACTAGGGAATGGGATCCACAGTACTATACAGGATATACACCTCTTCATTAAAGGTCCAATGCAGCCATTTTTATCTCAATATCAAATCATTTATGGGCAACAATTAAGCACCAAATTAGCTTCTTAGCAAAGGGCAATTTATTAAGCAAGAATTTTGCTCGGACTGTCTGGGAGTGGTCTGAGTATGAAGGGGAAAACTGAAAATGTGCTGTTATTGGCAGAGAGGTTTGGAACTCTCTTTCTTATTGGTTGATTAACTAATTTACCGCATGGTGATGTCACCATGGAAGGCAAAAACTCCATCCCACCAAAACAGGCTGAAAACTCAGCCAGTCTTTTGAAACGGCTCTTACACTAAAAGGGCATTATCATCATTTTCACAATTTCACAATATAATTCCAACCTCATAGTGTGGAAATATATATAACAAACAGGAAAATCACGTTTTTTGAGTGCACTGGGCCTTTAAGACCAGCCACACATGATTAACAACTGGCTCCACCTTCATTGACACAACACTATAACTGACATTAGAGCTTATGGTTTTATTGGCAGGTCACTCTCAGCTAGAGTGTCTTCTATCCAGAGAAGGAGGTTTGAATTACCTCAGATGTTCACTGCAGAGCACTAAACTACAGACACATCAGATATACACTACCAGTGAAAAGTTTGGACACCTACTCATTCAACGTTTTTTCTTTATTTTTACATTGTAGAATAATAGTGAAGACATCAAAACTATGAAATAACACATATGGAATCATGTAGTAACCAAAAAAGTGTTAAACAAATCAGAATATATTTTATATTTGAGATTCTTCAAATAGCCACCCTTTGCCTTGATGACAGCTTTGAACACTCTTGGCATTCACTCAACCAGCTTCATGAGGTAGTCACCTGGAATGCATTTCAATTAACAGGTGTGTCTTCTTAAAAAGTTAATTTGTGGAATTTCTTTCCTTCTTAATGCATTTGAGCCAATCAGTTGTGTTGTGACAAGGTAGTGGGGGGTATACAGAAGATAGCCCTATTTGGTAAAAGACCAAGTCCATATTATGGCAAGAACAGCTCAAATAAGCAGAGAAATAACAGTCCATCATTACTTTAAGACATGAAGGTTAGTCAATCTCAGAAAGTTTTAAACTGTCAAGAGGAGTGAAACAAGGTTGTCCAATATTGGCATATCTAATTATTATTGCCATCGAGATGTTAGCTATTAAAATCAGATCCAACAATAATATCAAGGGATTAGAAATCCAGGGCTTAAAAACAAAAAGGTGTCATTGTACGCTGATGATTCATGTTTTCTTTTAAATCCACAACTTGAATCCCTCCACAGCCTCATAGAGGATCTAACCTCTCTGGATTACAACCAAATTATGATACATGTACTATATTATGTATTGGATCACAAAAAAATAAAAATTTTACATTACCATGTAGTTTACCAATAAAATGGTCTGATGGTGATTTGGATATACTCGGAATACATATCCCAAATGAAATAAATGATCTCTCTCCAATACATTTTTATAAATACCTGTCAAATTGTGGAAAAATCACCCTGATTAACTCTTTAGTATTATCCCAGTTTACCTATTTGCTTATGGTCTTGCCTATGCCTAGCGAACAGTTTTTTAAATTGTATAAGAAAAAAATATTCCATTTTATTTGGAACGGCAAGCCAGACAAAATTAAACGGCCCTATTTATATAATGAATATGAATTCGGAGGACAGAAATTATTAAATATTAAAGCATTAGACCTATCACTAAAAGCTTCAGTCATAAAAAAAGTTATACTTAAATCCGAACTGGTTCTGTAGCAAATTAGTAAGACTGTCTCACCCAATGTTCAAGAATGCCCTTTTCCCTTTATTCAGATTACAACCTCTCACTTTCAGTTATTTGAAAAGGAAATTATCTCCCAAATATCACTATTTCTAAAACAAGCCATAGAAAGTTGGTTGCAATTTCAATTTAATCCTCCAGAAACGACAGAACAAATAATGCAACAAATATTGTGGTTAATCTCAAATATACTAATTGATTAAAAAAGGTATAATCTTTGTAAATGATATTATCGGTAGGACTGGTGGAGTTGTCGCACATGCAGCAAACAAAAACATATGGAAATATCTGCTCGACCCAAAATTACAACCAAATAATTGCAGCATTACCGCAAAAATGGAAGAGGAAAGTGGAAGGGGGTAAAAGTAAGGAACTTGTCTGTCGGCCTTGCATTAAATAATATAATTGGTTAAAGAAAATTGTGATAAATAAAAAAGTATACCAGTTTCATTTAAGGACCAAAGGATTGACAGCCGTCCCATATAGATTGCAAAATAGTTGGGAAGAGATTTTTGACATACCGATTCCATGGCATAGGGTTTATGAACTGATACGCAAAATGACAGCGGATTCAAAACTTAGAATTTTTCAATGAAATTATTATATAAAATTCTTGCTACCAATAGAATGTTATTTATATGGGGGATACAATCTTCCCAGCTCTGCAGAATCTGCTGCGAAGAAACAGAATCATTAGATCATTTGTTTTGGTCCTGTTCATTTGTAGCTTGTTTTTGGACACAGGTCCAGGAATGGCTAAAGGATTGCAATATTTACCTGGAGCTAACTCTGCACATAGCACTACTGGGTTATCTGAAAAGTCATAGTCAATCGATCAATAATATAATAATACTTTTAGCAAAAATGTTTATATTCAATTTACGATCTGTAGAAACAATGAGAATAGAAAGGTTCAGAACTTTTGTAAAACATCACAGTACAGTTGAAAAATATATGGCAAATAGAAATCCAATATGGATGGTGTTACGAGATAGATGGGAGGTGTTGAATGGAGCTGAAGGATGGGACTAATAACAACAACTAATAACAACAAGATAACTAATGTAAAACGTACTGTGTCCATAATAAGTATATAGGTTATAGGTTGAGGTTGAGAAAAAAAACATGGGGGATTGGAAGTGATGCAGACAATTACATTGATGGAAGTTACAATCTATCTGAAATATTAAATGGAAGACCCAGAGTTACCTCTGCTGCAGAGGATAAGCTCATTAGAGTTACCAGCCTCAGAAATTGCAGCCCAAATAAATGCTTCACAGAGTTCAAGTCACAGACACATCTCAACATCAACTGTTCAGAGGGGACTTTGTGAATCAGGCCTTCATGGTCTAATTGCTGCAAAGAAACCACTACTAAAGCACACCAATAAGAAGAAGAGACCTGCTTGGGCCAAGAAACACGAGTAATGGACATTAGACCAGTGGAAATTTGTCCTTTGGTCTGGAGTCCAAATTGAAGATTTTTGTTTCCAACCGCTGTGTCTTTGTGAGACGCGGTGTGGGTGAACGGATGATCTCTGCATGTGTAGTTCCCACTGTAAAGCATGAAGGAAGAGGTGTGATGATGTGGCGGTACTTTGCTGGTGACACTGTCTGTGATTTATTTAGAATTCAAGGCACACTTAACCAGCATGGCTACCACAGCATTCTGCAGCGATACACCATCCCATCTGGTTTGTGCTTAGTCCCACTTTCACTTGTTTTTCAACAGGACAATGACCCAACACACCTCCAGGCTGTATAAGGGCTATTTTACCAAGGAGGAGAGTGATGGAGTGCTGCATCAGATGACCTAGCCTCCACAATCCCCCGACCTCAACCCAATTGAGATGGTTTGGGATGAGTCGGACGGCAGAGTGAAGGAACAGCTGCCAACAAGTGCTCAGCATATGTGGGAACTCCTTCAAGACTGTTGGAAAAGCATTCCAGGTGAAGCTAGTTGAGAGAATGCCAAGAGTGGGCAAATCTGTCATCAAGGCAAAGGGTGGCTATTTGAAGAATCTCAAATATAACATTTATTTTAATTTGTTTAAAATGTTTTGGGTTACTACATGATTCCATATGTGTTATTTATAGTTTTGATGTCTTCACTATTATTCTACAATGTAGAAAATAGTAAAAATAAAGATAAACACTTGAATGAGTAGCTGTGTCCAAACTTTTGACTGGTACTGTATGTATCATTGGTGAAAGGTGAGAGAGACTCAGAGTCAAGGGCAAAGCCCAAGGGGAAAAGGGAGAGAGAGACAAAGGCGGATCAGATAGTTATGATGTCATAAATCTTTGGATTATTACAGGAAGCATATCTGCAGAGTCAAATCGAACAGAGCATGTTTCTCAGATAACACCCTATACTCTATAGTGCAGTACCTTGACCAAAGCACAGAATTAGTGCTCTTTATGGGAAATCAGGTGTTTAAAAAAAAAAATCCCATGTGTGTTTCCTGGTCTCTTTTATGGCGCAGTCTCAGTCGTATATTTGTGTGTGCCATACCAATCTCTCCGTACCTTCCCTATGATTCAGCAGGATAGAGTATATATCTCCTTGGCCATCTGTCATTCTATATTTATACATATTTGATCAGATTGGAGCCAGGCCATCTCCCCCCTCTCGACCTTCTCAATAATTGATGCTGTATTAAGTGCTACCGTCCTTCTCAATAAAGGACTTGATCACCTAAAGGGGAGAGGGAGGAGAGGAGAGAGGGGAGGGAAGGAGGGTGACCACATGAATGGAGGGAGAGGAAGGAGAGGGCACAATGAAAGAGAAAGGAAGAGAGAGGGTGGAAATACAGAAGTTAAAGATGTTTCACCTGAATTACCATCTTCTATCTAGAGGAGGTTTGAATTACATCTGATGTTCACTGCAGAGCACTAAACTACATATGTATCATTGGTGAAAGGTGAGTGAGAATCAGAGTCAAGGGCAAAGCCCAAGGGGAAAAGGGAGAGACAGAGACAAACCTTTCATCAAACTACCTGGACTCTATTGGAGCACGACCCCATCTCCCCATAACCACATCACAGTGAAAGCTTTTGAAGTTGCCAAGGTATTCACCTTTTTTTAAAGACAATTAGCTATTATGTATTGTACCATGGAAGGTTGTTCCAATCCAAATCCCACGGTAGATTACCATAGCACTTTTGGACATTACTCATTTGCTCCAAAAGAGGGCATTCTAATTTGGTCCCTGAGTGGTTATGCTATGGAGGGAATTTTATCTAGAAGTTTCTAGTGGCTTTTTAACCTTGTCTGTACTCTTCGTCATCACTAAGTCTGTGGATGAGGATTTGACTGAACCGGGAAATGTTTTATACCATACTGTAGACACCCTACATGGTACAGCTCAGCTCCATGAACTATTGGCAGTGCTTGGAGAGAAATTGACCCCCAAAGCCTTCTTTCAGAACCAAGATAAAGTTCCTATTTACAGAAAGATTTTTATACATATGAACATTTCCGGGGGGAAAGAACCTCCACTCCTACATATTGCCCACATAATCTGAGAGTGGCTGAAACTTCATCTTGCAGTAATTTCACGCTTTCTGTAATACATTAAACATAAAACGCTAAAATATAGAGTGGACGACAGAAAATACATAACATTTTTCTCTAGGTCTAAATCTACCTACGGTCTAAATGATGTCTCTCAGCAAATGTGTTCATGGAGTGGGACCAGGGTATTTACCGTAGTCCCCCTCTATGGGACCCCTTTTCTTAACCCCAGGAATAAGCCATGAAATTAGACCATCTCCCAGAGCAGAGCAGGGGAGGGGAAGCAAGAAGGGAAATATATAAATATATACTTTTACAAGCCACAATCACTGGCCCTCAATCCTGAACAAAGATTGTATAGGAGCCCTGTAGCTCTCAGAAACTGTGAAATAATGCCCATCTGTACCCCAGAGAAGAGTAAAGAGAAGTGTTGAAATGTCAGACCTTGACCTTAGCCCTCAGTCTATCCAGGCACTCTGTGTCTATGAGGCCGAGGGGGCACAGTGTTAGACAGTGTTAGGAGGAGAGGACTTGTATTCCCAGTGAGAGCGAACGTCCCAGCTGGTGATTTATATAAGCCCAATAGAGATGTACAATGTGATAGTAGGGAGGAACAGAACTATTGATTATTTCCCACTGTGTCACACATTTAAACTTCAGATAACACGCACACACAGATACCCTCTCCTCTCCTTCTTTCTCCCCTCTCCTCTCCTGTCCTCCTCTCTTCGCTCCTTTCCTCTCCTCTGTTATATCCAGGACTGACTAGCTCCTTCACCTCTGTATTAAGACCCCATCCCTTTTTCCACATTTTGTTACATTACAGCCTTATTCTAAAATGTATTAAATATTTTTTTCCCCCTCATCAATCTACACACAATACCCCATAATGACAAAGCGAAAACAGGTTTTTAGAAAGTTTTGCAAATGTATATTTTAAAAAACAACGGAAATACCGTATTTACATAAGTATTCAGACCCTTTGCTATGAGACTCGAAATTGATCTCAGGTGCATCCTGTTTCCATTGCTCATCATTGAGATGTTTCTACAACTTGATTGGAGTCCACCTGTGGTAAATTCAATTGATTGGACATGATTTGGAAATGCACACACCAGTCTATATAAGGTCCCACAGTTAACATTGCATGTCAGAGCAAAAACCAAGCCACGAAGTCGAAGGAATTGTCCGTAGAGCTCTGATACAAGATCGAGGCACAGATCTGGGGAAGGGTACCAAACAATGTCTGCAGCATTGAAGGTCCCGAAGAACACAGTGGCCTCCATCATTCTTAAATGAAAGAAGTTTGGAACCACCAAGACTCTTCCTAGAGCTGGCCGTCCGGCCAAACTAAGCAATTGGGGGAGAAGGGCCTTGGTCAGGGAGATGACAAAGAACCCGATGGTCACTCTGACAGAGCTTCAGAGTTCCTCTGTGGAGATGGGAGAACCTTCCAGAAGGACAACCATCTCTGCAGCACTCCACCAATCAGGCCTTTATGGTAGAGTGGCCAGACGGAAGCCACTCCTCGGTAAAAGGCACATGACAGCCCGCTTGGAGTTTGCCAAAAGACACCTAAAAAAATAAGATTCTCTGGTCTGATGAAACCAAGATTGAACTATTTGGCCTGAATGCCATGTGTCACATCTTGAGGAAACCTGGCACCATCCTTACGGTGAAGAATGGTGGTGGCAGCATCATGCGGTGGGGATGTTTTTCAGCGGCAGGGACTGGGAGACTAGTCAGGATCAAAGGAAAGATGAACGGAGCAAAGTACCGAGAGATCCTTGATGAAAACCTGCTCCATAGCGCTCAGGACCTCAGACTGGGGCGAAGGTTGACCTTCCAACAGGGCAACGACTAAGCACACAGCCAAGACAACGCAGGAGTGGCTTCTGGACAAGTCTCTAAAAACCTGTTTTTGCTTTGTCATTATGGGGTATTGTGTGTAGATTGATGAGAAAAAATTAACATTTAATCCATTTTAGAATAAGGCTGTAACGTAACAAAATGTGGAAAAAGTCAAGGGGTCTGAATACTTTCCAAATGCACTGCATATGGAAAGTATGTGGAAACCCATTGAAATAAGTGGTTTCCACTATTTCAGCCACACCCGTTGCTGTTATTGTGAATTGGAAACCTCTAGGAGCAACAAAGGCGCAACTGCGAAGTGGTAGGCCACACAAGCTCACAGAACGGGACCGCCAAGTGCTGAAGCGCGTAACAATTGTCTGTCTTCGGTTGCAACACTCACTACAGATTTCCAAACTGCCTCTGGAAGCAACGTCAGCACAAGAACTGTTCGTCGGGAGCTTCATGAAATGGGTTTCCATGGCTGAGCAGCCGCACACAAGCCTAAGATCACCATGCACAATTCCAAGTGTCGACTGGAGTGGTGTAAAGCTTGCTGCCATTGGACTCTGGAGCAGTTGAAACATGTTTTCTGGAGTGATGAATCACACTTCACCATTTGAAAGGCCGACAGACGAATCTGGGTTTGGCGGATGCCAGGAAAATGCTACTTGCCGAATGCATAGTGCCAACTGTAAAGTTTGGTGGAGGAGGAAAAATGGGCTGGGGCTGTTTTTCATGGTTCGGGCTAGGCCCCTTAGTTCCAGTGAAGGGAAATCACTACAGCATACAATGACATTCTAGACGATTTTGTGCTTCCAACTTTGTGGCAACAGTTTGGGGAAGGCCCTTTCCTGTTTCACATGACAATGCCCCCGTGCACAAAGCGAGGTCCATACAGAAATGGTTTGTCGAGATCGGTGTGGAAGAACTTGACTGGCCTGCACAAAGCCCTGACCTCAACCCCATCTAACACCTTTGGGATGAATTGGAATGCCGACTGCGAGCCAGGCCTAATCGCTCAACATCAGTGACAGACCTCACTAATGCTTTTGTGGCTGAATGGAAGCAGGTCCCAGCAGCAATGTTTCAACATCTAGTGGAAAGCCTTCCCAGAAGAGTGGAGGCTGTTATAGCAGCAAAGGGGGCACCGACTCCATATTAATGCCCATGATTTTGGAATGAGATGTTCGACAAGCAGGTGTCCACATAGTTTGGTCATGTAGTGTACCTCTATCTATCCATCCATTCAACAGACATTATTTCATTTCTCTATCCATCCAAACTCCTCTATCCACAGAAACTCCCTAGATACCTAATCACATACTAAATAACACATGCATAATTAATTAATTAGATGAATTGTCTTAAACGTTTGCCCAAGTTCCCCTGTACTCCTTTGAGAAAAATAATGAAATAATGAAAGGAAATCAAACAGAAGCGCATAATATCCCAGCTCAGACAAAATGTCCTTTGTACATTTTTATTGCTTGTTTATTTTCTCCCGTGACTGGGAGAGTAGCTGTCTGGATGTATTAATGTATGTCTGGATCAGTGGAGGCTGCTGAAGGGAGGTCAGCTCATAATAATGGCTGGAACAGCGCAAATGGAATGGCATCAAACACATGGAAAACATGTGTTTAATGTTATTTGATACCATTCCACCCATTCTGCTCCAGCTATTACCACGAGCCCATCCTCCCCAATTAAGGTGCCACCAACCTCCTGTGGTCTTGATATTACTGAGTAAACACTCACAGCTCTGGCATAGGTGTAATCGCTACTGCTTAAAGATAAGCACACACACACACACACTAAAGAGAAGCCTGCAGAGTCCTGCAGGGCGGTAGCTGGGCTGAGGGAATCAGTGCGCTCCGTGGTCTAATCATCAGATCCAAATAAAAATCCCAGGTCTCTAATGAATTTAGTTGATTCTCAATACTTGTTTTAATGTAAGCGGGAGGAAGGACTGTCGCTTGGACAGTAAAGCTCCATTGTATCCACCCACATACTGGCCTGCAAGTGATTTAAGTAGAGTGGACTCCAGTTCATTGTAATGGTCACATGTAGAGTGTAGATCGATACCGTGCTCCCCTGCTTTGACCTCATAAAGCCACAGAGATGGACTGACTGAAGCACCATTCAATACTTTGACTGTCCTCAAGCTCTAACCACTACACATTGACCTACTATGTGTGTGTGTGTGTGTTTTCCAGGGATGGTATACATTGATTAATTAACCATTGTTGGCTCTGTATATGCTAATTCTCTATTCTGTATTGAACTGCACTATATATATGTGTACTGTATATGTCTCAGTATGTTTGTTCTAGATTAGAGTTCAATAGTTGCCATGGAGCCTAGTGGAAGCCCAGGCAAAGAGGTCATGCTAATTCTGTACATATGTAAATTCATGTAAATCTTTTTACGAACGTTTTATTTTCATTAACTACATTTGTGCAGATCAAATCTTGATATCATGAATTGGTTCCTGCACGTAAATAGCTGAAAATCAGTGTTGTCAACAAGCTAGCTAATGCTAGCTAGCCGGTGTGTGTTTAAATTATAATTTTTGGCTTTGGGTTATTTTTCACCAACGGTGACCAAGAGAAGGCATGCAGAGTTGGCAGTGGGCCAGCTTTTTCATTGCTCAGGAGGATACTTCTGAAGTAAGGAATGGGCTGTACTCTGTGAGGAGCTCAAACTCCACCACAGTCCCAATACAGAGAATCTGCAGATGGCAGAGACGCCCTGATGACATCGAGCCACCTGTCTACCTGCCTGCCTTTAGACATGCTGACCTGACCACCATCTCCGACCACCAACTCCGATGACCATCTCAATCAATCAAATATTATTTGACACATGCTTTGTAAACTACAGGTGTAGATTAACAGTGAAATGCTTACTTATGGGCCATTCCAAACAATGCAGAGATTTTAAAAAAAGATAATTAGAAAAATAATAACACAAGGAATAAATACACAAAGATTAACGATAACTTGGCTATATACACGGGGTACCAGTAAGGAGTCGATGTGCAGGGATACGAGGTAATTGAGGTAGATATGTACATATACAATGGCTTGCAAAAGTATTCACCCCCTTGAATTTTTCCTATTTTGTTGCCTTACAACCTGGAATTGAAATTGATTTTTTTGGGGGTTTGTATCATTTGATTTACACAACATGCCTACCACTTTGAAGATGCAAAATATTTTTTATTGTGAAACAAACAAGAAATAAGACAAAAAAACAGAAAACTTGAGCGTGCATAACTATTCACCCCCCCAAAGTCAATACTTTGTAGAGCCACCTTTTGCAGCAATTACAGCTGCAAGTCTCTTGGGGTATGTCTCTATAAGCTTGGCACATCTAGCCACTGGGATTTTTGCCCATTCTTCAAGGCAAAACTGCTCAAGCTCCTTCAAGTTGGATGGGTTCCGCTGGTGTACAGCAATCTTTAAGTCATACCACAGATTCTCAATTGGATTTAAATGTGTCCCATTAAACCACTCAAGTGTTGCTTTAGCAGTATGCTTAGGGTCATTGTCCTGCTGGAAGGTGAACCTCCGTCCCAGTCTCAAATCTCTGGAAGACTGAAACAGGTTTCCCTCAATAATTTCCCTGTATTTAGCGCAATCCATCATTTCTTCAATTCTGACCAGTTTCCCAGTCTCTGCTGATGAAAAACATCCCCACAACATGATGCTGCCACCACCATGCTTCACTGTGGTGATGGTGTTCTCGGGGTGATGAGAGGTGTTGGGTTTGCGCCAGACATTGCGTTGTCCTCAATTTTAGTCTCATCTGACCAGAGTACCTTCTTCCATATGTGTGGGGAGTCTCCCACATGCTTTTTGGCAAACACCAAACGTGTTTGCTTATTTTTTTCTGTAAGCAATGGCTTTTTTTCTGGCCACTCTTCCGTAAAGCCCGCTCTGTGGAGTGTACGGCTTAAAGTGGTCCTATGGACAGATACTCCAATCTCCGCTGTGGAGCTTTGCAGATCCTTCAGGGTTATCTTTGGTCTCTTTGTTGCCTCTCTGATTAATGCCCTCCTTGCATAGTCCATGAGTTTTGGTGGGCGGCCCTCTCTTGGCAGGTTTGTTGTGGTGCCATATTCTTTCCATTTTTTAACAATGGATTTAAAAATGGTGCTCCGTGGGATGTTCAAAGTTTTGGATATTTTTTTATAACTTCTCCACAACTTTGTCCCTGACATGTTTGGAGAGCTCCTTGGTCTTCATGGTGCCGCTTGCTTGGTGGTGCCCCTTGCTTAGTGGTGTTGCAGACTCTGGGGCCTTTCAGAACAGGTGTATATATACTGAGATCATGTGACACTTAGATTGCACACAGGTGGACTTTATTTAACTAATTATGTGACTTCTAATTGGATGCATCAGATCTTATTTAGGGGCTTCATAGCAAAGGGGGTGAATACATATGCAAGCACCACTTTTCCGTTATTTATTTGCTCGAATTTTGTGAAACAAGTGTTTTTTGTTTTTTTTCACTTCACCAATTTGGAATTTTTTGTCCATTACATGAAATCCAAATAAAAATCCATTTAAATTACAGGATGTAATGCAACAAAATAGGAAAAATGCCAAGGGGGATGAATACTTTTGCAAGGCACTGTAGGTAGGGATAAAGTGGTTAGGCAACAGGATAGATAATAAACAGTAACAGCAGCATATGTGATGAGTCAAAAGAGTTAGTGCAGAAAGGGTCAATGCAGATAGTTACAGTGCCTTCAGAAAGTATTCACACCCCATATCTTTTTCCACATTTTGTTATGTTACAGTCTGAATTTAAAATGTATTACATTGAGATTTTGTGTCACTGATCTACACACAATACCCCATAATGTCAAAGTGGAATTTTATTTTTAGAAATGTTTTGGAATTAATAAAAACGTAAAGGTGAAATGTCTAGAGGCAATAAGTATTCAACCTCTATGTTATGGCCAGCCTAAATAAGTTCAGGAGTAGAAATGTGGTTAACAAATCGCATAAGTTGCATGGACTCATTCCGTGTTCAACATGATTTTTGAATAACTACCCCATCTCTGTACATCACACATACAATTATCTGTAAGGTCCCTCAGTCGAGCAGTGAATTTCCAGCACAGATTAATTGACAAAGACCAGGGAGGTTTTTCAATGCCTCGCAAAGAAGGGCACCGATTGGTAGATGTGTAAAACATTTTTAAAGCAGACGCTGAATATCCCTTTGAGCATGGTAAAGTTATTAATTAGGCTTTGGATGGTGTATCAATACACCCAGTCACTACAAAGATACAGGCGTCCTTCCTAATTCAGTTGTCGGAGATGAAGGAAACCGCACAGGGATTTCACCATGAGGCCAATGGGGATTTTAAAACAATTACATAGTTTAACAGTTGTGACATGAGAAAACTGAGGATGGATCAACATTGTAGTTACTCCACAATACTAACCTAAATGACAGTGAAAAGAAGGAAGCCTGTACAGAATAAAAATATTCCAAAACACGCATCCTGTTTGCAACAAGGCACTTAAGTAATACTGCAAAAGATTTGGCAAAGAAATGAACTTTTTGTCCTGAATACAAAGCGTTATATTTGGAGCATATCCAACACAACACATCACTGAGTACCACTCTTCATATTTTCAAGCATGGTGGTGGCTGCATCATGTTATGGGTATGTTTGTCATCAGCAAGGACTAGGGAGTGTTCCCAAGATGACATTGAATGTTCCTGAGTGGCCTAGTTACAGTTTTGACTTAAATTGGCTTGAAAATCTATGGCAAGACTTGAACATGTCTGTCAAGCAATGATCAACAATAAACTTGGCAGAGCTTGAATAGAAAAATAATGCATGGTTCAGTGTTGCTAGCCTCGAAGCGGGCATAGAAGGTAGTTAGCTCGTCTGGTAGGCTAGATTCAATGGACAGCTCACAGCTGGGTTTCCTTTTTGAAATCCGTGATGTTTGCAAGCCCTGCCACATTCGACGAACGTCAGAGCCGGTGTAGTAGGATTCAATCTTGGTCTTGTATTGACGATTTGTCTGTTTGATGCTTCGTCAGAGGGCGTAGCGGGATTTCCTATAAGTGTCCGGATTAGGGTCCTGCTCCTTGAATGCAGCAGCGTAGGTCACTGTGGGGACGACTTTGTAGATGCACTTATTAATGAAGCCGGTGACTGATGTGGTAAACTCTTCAATGCCATTGGATGAATTCTGGAACATATTCCAGTCTGTGCTAGTGAAACAGTCCTGTAGCTTAGCTTCCACTTCATCGGACCACTGTCGTATTGAGCGCATCACTGGTACTTCCTGTTTGAGTTTTTGCTTGTAAGCAGGAATCAGGAGGATAGAGTTATGGTCAGATTTGCCAAATGGAGGGCGAGGGAGAGCTTTGTATGCGTCTCTGTGTGTGGAGTAAAGTGATCTAGATTTGAGAGTTTGGTAGAAATTAGGTAAAATTGATTTCAGTTTTCCTGCATTAAAATCACAGGCCACTCGGAGCGCCGGCTCTGGGTGGGCATTTTCTTGTTTGCTTATGGCCCTATACAGCTCGTTGAGTGCGGTCTTAGGTCCAGCATCGGTTTGTGGTAGTAAATAGAAAGCTACGAAAAATATATACTTAAACGCAACATGCAACAATTTAAAAGATTTCACAGAGCTCAGTTCATATTAATTAATTAGGCCCTAACCTATGGATTTCACATGACTGGGCAGGGGTGCAGCCATGGGTGGGCCTGGGAGGGCATAGGCCCACCCACCTGGCAGCCAGGCCCACCCACTGGGGAGCCAGGCCCAGCAAATCAGAATGAGTTTTCCCCACAAAAGGGCTTTATTACAGACATAAATACTTCTCAGCACCCCCCACACCCCCTCAGACGATCCCGCAGGTAAAGAAGCCGGATGTGGAGGTCCTGGGCTGGTGTGGTTACACATGGTCTGCGGTTGTGAGGCCAGTTGGACATACTGCTAAATTCTCCAAAATTACATTGGAGGCAGCATATGGTACATAAATTAACATTCAATTATCTGGCAACATCTATGATGGACATTCATGCAGTCAGCATGTCAATTGCACGCTCACTCAAAACTTGAGACATCTGTGGCATTGTGTTGTGTGACAAAAATGCACATTTTAAAGTGGCCTTTTATTGTCCCCAGCACAAGCTGCACCTGTGTAATTATCATGCTGTTTAATCAGCTTCTTGATATGCCACACCTATCAGGTGGATGGATTATCTTGGCAAAGGAGAAATGCTCACCAATAGGGATGTAAACAAATTTGTTGTGTTTACATTTTTGTTCAGTGTAGATTAAACTCTCTTGGTAAATATTATGGTCTACAGCATATCATGAGGTATTCTATCTCAGGCGAGCAGAACCTTGAGAGTTCCTTAATATTAGAAATTGCGCACCAGCTGTTAACAAAGAGACACACACCCCATCCCTTGAGGTTCCCCGACACCACCATTCTGTCCTGCCGATGTATAGAAAAACCAGCAAGATTTATGTTTACCATGTCCTTCTTCAGCCACGACTCAGACAAAACATAGGATATTACAGTTCTTCAGATCACGTTGACAGGATAGTCTCGAACAGAGCTCATCCAGTTTATTCTCCAGTGATTGCACATTCGCCAATAGAACGGAGGGAAAGGAAAGGGATAGAGGCGATATATGTGCATATGTATTCTGGAACAGATGGTTCTCTCATGCATGGTTCAGTGTTGCTAGCCTCGAAGCGAGCATAGTAGGTATTTAGCTCGTCTGGTAGGCTATGAAAAATGAAAAAAATAACTTGTTTCATAAAATTCTAACAAATAAATAACGGAAAAGTGCTCTGTGCATATGTACATTTACATTTACATTTACGTCATTTAGCAGACGCTCTTATCCAGAACGACTTACAAATAGGTGCATTCACCTTATAGCCAGTGGGATAACCACTTTACATTTATTATTATTATTATTTTTTTTTTTTTTTTGGGGGGTGGGTTGGAGTAAAGGGGGGGTAGAAGGATTACTTTATCCTATCCCAGGTATTTCTTAAAGAGGTGGGGTTTCAAATGTCTCCGGAAGGTGGTGAGTGCCTCCGCTGTCCTGGCGTCGTGAGGGAGCTTGTTCCACCATTGGGGTGCCAGAGCAGCGAACAGTTTTGACTGGGCTGAGCGGGAACTATGCTTCCGCAGAGGTAGGGGAGCCAGCAGGCCAGAGGTGGATGAACGCAGTGCCCTCGTTTGGGTGTAGGGACTGATCAGAGCCTGAAGGTACGGAGGTGCCGTTCCCCTAACAGCTCCGTAGGCAAGCACCATGGTCTTGTAGCAGATGCGAGCTTCAACTGGAAGCCAGTGGAGTGTGCGGAGGAGCGGGGTGACGTGAGAGAACTTGGGAAGGTTGAACACCAGACGGGCTGCGGCATTCTGGATGAGTTGTAGGGGTTTAATGGCACAGCCAGGGAGCCCAGCCAACAGCGAGTTGCAGTAATCCAGACGGGAGATGACAAGTGCCTGGATTAGGACCTGTGCCGCTTCCTGTGTAAGGCAGGGTCGTACTCTCCGAATGTTGTAGAGCATGAACCTACAGGATCGGGTCACCGCCTTGATGTTAGCGGAGAACGACAGGGTGTTGTCCAGGGTCACGCCAAGGCTCTTCGCACTCTGGGAGGAGGACACAACGGAGTTGTCAACCGTGATGGCGAGATCATGGAACGGGCAGTCCTTCCCGGGGAGGAAGAGCAGCTCCGTCTTGCCGAGGTTCAGCTTGAGGTGGTGATCCGTCATCCACACTGATATGTCTGCCAGACATGCAGAGATGCGATTCGCCACCTGGTTATCAGAAGGGGGAAAGGAGAAGATTAGTTGTGTGTCGTCAGCGTAGCAATGATAGGAGAGGCCATGTGAGGATATGACAGAGCCAAGTGACTTGGTGTATAGCGAGAATAGGAGAGGGCCTAGAACTGAGCCCTGGGGGACACCAGTGGTGAGAGCACGTGGTGCGGAGACAGCTTCTCGCCACGCCACTTGGTAGGAGCGACCGGTCAGGTAGGACGCAATCCAAGAGTGAGCCGCGCCGGAGATGCCCAGCTCGGAGAGGGTGGAGAGGATGATCTGATGGTTCACAGTATCAAAGGCAGCATACAGGTCTAGAAGGACAAGAGCAGAGGAGAGAGAGTTAGCTTTAGCAGTGCGGAGAGCCTCTGTGACACAGAGAAGAGCAGTCTCAGTTGAATGACCAGTCTTGAAACCTGACTGGTTTGGATCAAGAAGGTCATTCTGAGAGCGATAGCAAGAGAGTTGGCTAAAGACGGCACGCTCAATAGTTTTGGAGAGAAAAGAAAGAAGGGATACTGGTCTGTAGTTGTTGACATCAGAGGGATCGAGTGTTGGTTTTTTGAGAAGGGGTGCAACTCTCGCTCTCTTGAAGACGGAAGGGACATAGCCAGCGGTCAAGGATGAGTTGATCAGCGAGGTGAGGTAAGGGAGAAGGTCACCGGAGATGGTCTGGAGAAGAGAGGAGGGGATAGGGTCAAGCGGGCAGGTTGTTGGGCGGCCTGCCGTCACAAGTCGCAAGATTTTATCTGGAGAGAGAGGGGAGAAATAAGTCAAAGCATAGGGTAGGGCAGTGTGAGCAGGACCAGCAGTGTCATTTGACTTAACAAACGAGGATTGGATGTCGTCAACCTTCTTTTCAAAATGGTTGACGAAGTCATCCACAGAGAGGGAGGAGGGAGGGGGGGGAGGGGGGGGGATTCAGCAGGGAGGAGAATGTGGCAAAGAGCTTCCTAGGGTTAGAGGCGGATGCTTGGAATTTAGAGTGGTAGAAAGTGGCCTTAGCAGCAGAAACAGATGAAGAACATGTAGAGAGGAGGGAGTGAAAAGATGCCAGGTCTGCAGGGAGTCTAGTTTTCTTCCATTTCCGCTCAGCTGCCCGGAGCTCTGTTCTGTGAGCTCGCAATGAGTCATCAAGCCACGAAGCTGGAGGGGAGGACCGAGCCGGCCGGGAGGATAGGGGACATAGAGAGTCAAAGGATGCAGAAAGGGAGGAGAGGAGGGTTGAGGAGGCAGAATCAGGAGATTGGAGGGAGAAGGATTGAGCAGAGGGAAGAGATGATAGGATGGAAGAGGAGAGAGTAGCGGGAGAGAGAGAGCGAAGGTTGCGACGGCGCATTACCATCTGTGTAGGGGCAGAGTGAGTAGTGTTGGAGGAGAGGGAGAGAGAAAAGGATACAAAGTAGTGGTCGGAGACTTGGAGGGAGTTGCAGTGAGATTAGTAGAAGAACAGCATCTAGTAAAGATGAGGTCAAGCGTATTGCCTGCCTTGTGAGTAGGGGGGGATGGTGAGAGGGTGAGGTCAAAAGAGGAGAGGAGTGGAAAGAAGGAGGCAGAGAGAAATGAGTCAAATGTAGATGTAGGGAGGTTGAAATCCCCCAGAACTGTGAGGGGTGAGCCATCCTCAGGAAAGGAACTTATCAAGGCGTCAAGCTCATTGATGAACTCTCCAAGGGAACCTGGAGGGAGATAGATGACAAGGATATTAAGCTTAAATGGGCTAGTGACTGTGACAGCATGGAATTCAAATGAGGAGATAGACAGATGGGTCAGGGGAAAAATTGAGAATGTCCACTTGGGAGAGATGAGGATTCCTGTGCCACCACCCCGCTGACCAGATGCTCTCGGGGTATGCGAGAACACATGGTCAGACGAGGAGAGAGCAGCAGGAGTAGCAGTGTTTTCAGTGGTAATCCATGTTTCCGTCAGCGCCAAGAAGTCGAGGGACTGGAGGGTAGCATAGGCTGGGATGAAGTCTGCCTTGTTGGCAGCAGAACGGCAGTTCCAGAGGCTGCCTGAGACCTGGAACTCCACATGTGTCGTGCGTGCAGGGACCACCAGGTTAGAGAGGCAGCAGCCACGCGGTGTGAGGCGTTTGTGTAGCCTGTGCGGAGAGGAGAGAACAGGGATAGGCAGAGGCATAGTTGACAGGCTGCAGCAGATGGCTACAATAATGCAGAGGAGATCGGAATAAAATGAACTAAACATCTGGGAAAGGAGAGAGCCACAACTCCCAAATATAACTCTCCCAACTTCCACCTCAGAAACTATAATTGTTGTAAACTACAGCGGTTCAATGTTTTCTAGGAATAGACTAACCTAGTTTATTCAGCTAGCTAACTAGGTGCAGTATTATTCCGTGAAAAACGTCTGGGCACCTCGTCATAACACACGGCACGAACACACAGAGAGAGCCAAACTAACGTTAGCTAGTCACCCATGTCCCAAATTCCTTGAGCGACTCGGGCTATCAATATGTAAAAAAAAAACTAAACACAAGTGTAGGTTATGACTTACCCCTAGCAGCTACTGTTAGCTAGCCAAGTGCAAAGCTAGCCACTGAATTGACTCAGCCAGTTCGCGTCTGTTCGCTCGGTCGTTCCAGCTATTGTTTACAAGTAGCTATCCAGGTTGCAACAAGCTTGCTAATTTTCAAGCACAGTAGCCACTTGCTACCTAACATTAACGGTTCAGACAATGAGGTTAGAAAACAGCTGAATGGTAGGCAATTATTGTATGTAATTATTGTAGGCAGCCAGCTGGCGTAATTACAGGCACTCTCAGGCGTGAAACAACTATACCGTTGCTAATAGCTACTCGCCAGCTAGTCCAGGTGGTGAGTTAGCTAGCTAGCTAGCTTCGTGCTACACCCGGCACCGCCGAATACAATACTTAACCTACAATAATTACATACAATAACTACCTACAACAACCCACGATACATACCTACAATACCTAACTACAATCTAAATACATAGTTTTAAGCCTTACTCGACAAAGCCAAAGCTATGTATAAAGCCAAGCTTACCCGACGAGCTTACCCGACGACCTCCTCCTGCTTGTCCCAATGTACCTCCATCTTCCACCCTAACAAAGGGGGTGTATTCACCCCCTTTGCCATGAAGCCCCTAAATAAGATATGGTGCAATCAATTACCTTCAGAAGTCACATAATTAGTTAAATAAAGTCCACCTGTGTGCAATCTAAGTGTCACATGATCTGTAACATGATCTCAGTACTAAATACTTTTTTCCCCCACTGTATAAATAAATATATATATATATATATATATATATATATATATATATATATATATATATATATATATAACACACACACACTTTTTAAAAATATATGTCCCTTTATTACTTTCCAACCCCACCCCCCCTTCCCTAATTGGAGAAAACTAGTGAACAATGCTTAGGCCTCTACTTCCAGCTTATAGAGTGGGGGAAAAAGTATTTAGTCAGCCACCAATTGTGCAAGTTCTCCCACTTAAAAAGATGAGAGAGGCCTGTAATTTTCATCATAGGTACACGTCAACTATGACAGACAAATTGAGGGGAAAAAAATCCAGAAAATCACATTGTAGGATTTTTATGAATTTATTTGCAAATTATGGTGGAAAATAAGTATTTGGTCACCTACAAACAAGCAAGATTTCTGGCTCTCACAGACCTGTAACTTCTTCTTTAAGAGGCTCCTCTGTCCTCCACTCGTTACCTTTATTAATGGCACCTGTTTGAACTTGTTATCAGTATAAAAGACACCTGTCCACAACCTCAAACAGTCACACTCCAAACTCCACTATGGCCAAGACCAAAGAGCTGTCAAAGGACACCAGAAACAAAATTGTAGACCTGCACCAGGCTGGGAAGACTGAATCTGCAATAGGTAAGCAGCTTGGTTTGAAGAAATCAACTGTGGGAGCAATTATTATGAAATGGAAGACATACAAGACCACTGATAATCTCCCTCGATCTGGGGCTCCACGCAAGATCTCACTAGTGAATGACCTGCAGAGAGCTGGGACCAAAGTAACAAAGCCTACCATCAGTAACACACTACGCAGCCAGGGACTCAAATCCTGCAGTGCAAGACGTGTCCCCATGCTTAAGCCAGTACATGTCCAGGCCCATCTGAAGTTTGCTAGAGTGCATTTGGATGATCCAGAAGAGGATTGGGAGAATGTCATATGGTCAGATGAAACCAAAATAGAACTTTTTGGTAAAAACTCAACTCGTCGTGTTTGGAGGACAAAGAATGCTGAGTTGCATCCAAAGAACACCATACCTACTGTGAAGCATGGGGGTGGAAACATCATGCTTTGGGGCTGTTTTTCTGCAAAGGGACCAGGACGACTGATCGGTGTAAAGGAAAGAATGAATGGGGCCATGTATCGTGAGATTTTGAGTGAAAACCTCCTTCCATCAGCAAGGGCATTGAAGATGAAACGTAGCTGGGTCTTTCAGCATGACAATGATCCCAAACACACCGCCCGGGCAACAAAGGAGTGGCTTCGTAAGAAGCATTTCAAGGTCCTGGAGTGGCCTAGCCAGTCTCCAGATCTCAAACCCATAGAAAATCTTTGGAGGGAGTTGAAAGTCCGTGTTGCCCAGCGACAGCCCCAAAACATCACTGCTCTAGAGGAGATCTGCATGGAGGAATGGGCCAAAATACCAGCAACAGTGTGTGAAAATCTTGTGAAGACTTACAGAAAACGTTTGACCTGTGTCATTGCCAACAAAGGGTATATAACAAAGTATTGAGAAACTTTTGTTATTGACCAAATACTTATTTTCCACCATAATTTGCAAATAAATTCATTAAAAATCCTACAATGTGATTTTCTGGAGAAAAAAATTATCATTGTCTGTCATAGTTGACGTGTACCTATGATGAAAATTACAGGCCTCTCTCATATTTTTAAGTGGGAGAACTTGCACAATTGGTGGCTGACTAAATACTTTTTCCCCCCACTGTATATCAGGTATGCTTAAGCAAATAGTTTTTATAGCAAAACCAGCTTCAGTTTTACAACAGTAAATTGTTTTATTATTGTTTCTCCTCACTGTTTGCTAGTAAAGCTAGATAGCATGCTGCATATGCAATATTTGTTATTTACATCTGTTTGGAATCCTATCTTGCATTATGCCTATAATTTTGTGAGATTGAAATGCATCCATGGTCATAATCATAACCAATGTCAATTAGGTTACATAGCTAACTAGTAAAATTATTCAGAGTTGTTGATATTACACATGTTCACTAACAAGTTACAAAGGTGAGGTGTGGCGCATAACAAGTTAGCAGGCACCAGGCTAACTAGCTAGACAACTCCCATCATGTGCTAACATTTTCTGGTAAACCTAGCTTTAGGTGGCTGGTTGTAACATTGTAGCTTGCTATTTAGTAGCCATATCTACAACTCAGTTTCGAATCCTCTTTGCTATATGTGACCGATCGGCTCAATTCGGTCTTATGAGCAACATTTGAAATTGTGTTTTTTACATTGGATAAATGTAGAGACTCAAGAAAATGGTATATCATCCACTACAGTTGAGGAACAATGGGAAAGTAATTCTGCTTTGAAAGTTGATCAACTTGTAACCCCCCTTTTGAGAAAATGGCCCTTGAATGTTTTGGTACAACTACTGGAGAGCTTTTCTTTGTCTACACCCATTCAGCATGGTTCACACCCTCTTAAGCCTTAGCCCTACCCATCTTTTAAGGATTCCCATGCATGACATCAGCAGCCGGGTGGTCCAAAATAGCATAACTGGTGTATTTTAACACCAATAAACCCATACATTTAAAATTTTAATTTAGTATATTTCAATCTAGGAAACCAGGCAACTAAAAGCAACTTTCTAAACAATGTTTTGGTTTGTTTCTAGCTTGTTAGCTAGCTAGTTAATGTTAAGTTAGCTGGCTAGCCAGCTCAAATAATGACCACATCATATAGCTGACAACGTCTTAATTTTAGCTAATTTGTATTCATTATTACAGGAAAATAAACTCACAACAAGATCATTATTTACAAGTAAATGGCAATCTAATTACAGAAAATAGCTTACAGTTGTGAGTGTGACTTTTAGAACATGGACACAGTCTCATTGGCCTAACGTTATATCCTAATTTGACTTGTTCTTCACATTACCGTCTCTAGTAAACACACACTATATCAAATAAAATCCAAATGTATTTGTCACATGCACAGGATACAGAAAGTGTAAACGGTATAGTGAAATGGTACCTTGCATAGTGGAGTCTTTTGTTTAGACATGTAGCTAGCTAAACAATTAACCATAATCCCAACTCATAATGTTACTTCCCTGCATGAATCTGCAGGTAGCTAACCAACTAGATTCAACATTAGCTAGCTAGCTAACATTAGGCTACAATTAGCAATGCAAATGGCTCTGAGATACTAACCATATTACTACACAGATCATACAGCTAACGTTAGCTAGCTAGCTAACAGTACGCTTTAACTTGTAATGACCACGACTTTGACTAAATTAGAAATTTATAATATCTGAAAAGGTAGCTAACTAGACTCTCTTACCCGTATACATGGATGAACGCTTCTCCCTCTGTCACGGATGCCATGGCTGCCCTTAGTTTGAAGATGTAATCCGGAGACAGGTGTTTTATACACCAGCCTTCTGTGTGTTCTCTTTTCAACTCCCTCCGCATATTTTCAATCAAACACCAGAATTTTCTCCATCTCCTTAGCTATCATACTCTGCTTTCACCGGGCATTCCACTGATTTCAAAACTCTGTACTCCAGAAAGTGGAGAGCAGTTATTAGTGATATCTTTCAAAAAGGCAGCGTTAGAAAGGATTACCTACACATACTGTGCAACCCTTTGTTATAGACAGAAGCGTGCTACATGGCAGACCAATCTGAACTCATCTCTCAGCATGTCCTGCCCATCCCTTATATCAGCCAATCATGGCTAGCAGGAAGGTTCCTGTATTTTTTGACGCTACAAGCTTGGCACACCTGTATTTAGGGAGTTTGTCCCATTCCTCTCTGCAGATCCTCTCAAGCTCTGTCAGGTTAGACAGCTATTTTCAGGTCTCTCCAGAGATGTTCGATCGGGTTCATGTCCGGACTTTGGCTGGGCCACTCAAGGACATTCAAAGACTTGTCCCGAAGCCACTCCTGCGTTGTCTTGGCTGTGTGCTTAGGGTCGTTGTCCTGTTGGAAGGTGAACCTTCGCCCCAGTTTGAGTTCCTGAACGCCCTGACTGACTTGTCTCCCAGTCCCTGCCACTGAAAAACATCCCCACAGCATGATGCTGCCACCACCATGCTTCACCGTAGGGATGGTATTGGCCAGGTGATGAGCGGTGCCTGGTTTCCTCCAGACGTGGCAATTGGCATTCAGGCCAAAGAGTTCAATCTTGGTTTCATCAGACCAGAGAATCTTGTTTCTCATGGTCTGAGAGTCATTTAGGGGCCTTTTGGCAAACTCCAAGCGGGCTGTCATGTGCCTTTTACTGAGGAGTGGCTTCCGTCTGGCCACTCTAGCATAAAGGCCTGATTGGTGGAGTGCTGCAGAGATGGTTGACCTTCTGTAAGGTTCTCCCATCTCCACAGAGGAACTCTGGAGTTCTGTCAGAGTGACCATCGGGTTCTTGGTCACCTCCCTGACCAAGGCCCTTCTGCCCCGATTGCTCAGTTTGGCCGGGCGGCCAGCGCTATGAAGAGTATTGCTGGTTCCAAACTTCTGTCTTCTTGGGGACCTTCAATGCTGCAGAAATTTTTTGATACCCTTCCCCAGATCTGTGCCTCGACACAGTCCTGTCTCGGAGCTCTATGGACAATTCCTTCGACCTCATGGCTTGGTTTTTTCTCTGACATGCACTGTCAACTGTGGAACTTTATATAGACAGATGTGTGGCTTTCCAAATAATGTCCAATCAATTGAATTTACCACAGGTGGACGCCAATCAAGTTGTAGAAACATCTCAATGATGATCAATGGAAACAGGATGCACCTGAGCTCAATTTCAAGTCTCAAAGCAAAGGTTCTGAATACTTCTGTAATTAAGGTATTTCTGTTTTTTATATGTAATACATTTGCAAAGAATTATAAAAACCTGTTTTTGTTTTGTCATTATGTAGTATTGTGTGTAATCCATTTTAGAATAAGGCTGTAACGTAACAAAATGTGGAAAAAGTGAAGGGGTCTGAATACTTTACGAATGCACTGTATATAGTGCACGTGCTTCAGTCAGAAAAATATTACCTCATCTCTTTAATCTCACCTAGCTAGCAATCCAGCCAGTAGCAACCAAAGTGGCTAGCCAGCCCAGCTAGCTACAGAAACTAAACCCATGAAATACACTAGCTGGAAATAAACCATCACTTTTCCTAATATCATGACTTATATCAACATCCTTAGCTTGCCCATTCACTATTGTTAAATAAGTATGACTGACACCCTATAGCTTAAGGATGCTGAGTGCTAACACTAGCTTATTATCAATAGCCAACACTTAAAAGGGAGTCTAGCTAGTTAGCTACCACCAACCCTGCACAAACCTGTGGCTAACTCTGCTGCTGCTGCCCTTTGACTTTCTGGCTGTTCTGCCCTCCACCTCATTCACTGCTGCCTGCTCGTGCACAACATGATCACTTTTTTTGCCTCTTTTGTTCAGAATATCCATATTCGCTCTGTGCTATGCTGCAAACTGACAGGCGTTTTGCTGAGTGATGACATTGACATCTAACTGGCACTGTAGGGGTGGGGGATGGGTCAAGGGACCTGAGTGGTCCACTGCGTTGTGAAATCCTGATCAATATCAGCAGGCACCGCGTCACTACAGGGGCTTCTTGCAGTGTCTACTACTGCCTAGCACAGTATATCCTATTGTTATTTTTTTTATATACTGCATAGCACAAGTGATGAATGGTTTCGAAACTCATAACTGATATTTTTGTATTTTTATTATTAGATCATAATAAGGTTCCAGGCTGGGCCTAATGACGCCACTGGATCATACCTAGTTACAGTTATAACCATAGGCGAGTACATAAGGTGTGCTGGTGATCTGTCTATCAGGTCAAGATCACTCCAACAAGTCCCCCTCCTTGAGGATATGTATAACTTAATATTCTGTATCCAGAGAAACCTGGATTCAAATATTTTTTATTTATTTTTTGATTTGCCCTACAATAACTTAAGGTTACCTAACGTAACCCCCGTTATATGATATGAGTTTTCGGATAATACACACCAATAGAGCTCTCTGTGTAGATCTGTAATGTAGTTCTATCAAGTAATTATAACATTGGCAGATTTGTATATGCACACAAATAACGTGATTTTGGTTTTGTACACAGTCATACGATACGTGGTATAGAAAAGTAAAATTTTAGGCAAGTACATAGGAAGCTATATCTCTGCAGATCTGTCTATCTGGTCAAAATCACTGATACAGGTCAGGTCCCCCTCCACCCTTTGGTGGTATTGATAACTTGTTATTAAGTCTCCAGATAAACCTAGATTTAAAAAAGATCCTATCTATTACTTTAGGTGGAATTAGTTTTTTTTGGTAGGGGTAAAAATGACTGCAAAGATTTTAAGTCCATATTGATACAGAAACACTAAATAATGATTTAGATTTGTTAAGAACAAGTTGATTGACAAAGTCATTAAATATTGGATCAATTTAATAAACCACCTTTGGTCTATGATCAAAAATATGCCTCTGGGGTCAAAATTACACCAGTCGGTAGTTTGAAGGATATTGGTAACAGAGAAAGTGTTCACATTTGATCCTCCTCTCTGGTCTTCAGGCTGGGAGTGTCGTCTCTGAGTCTCGCTGGTGGAACCTGGAACTAGGACAGACCGGAGTGGGACATCGGGATGACACGTCAGATCCTGCTCCTGCTAACCATAACTGACAGCTCCCATCACCCACAGCCTGGGCTCCGAGTCTTCAGACACACTCAGGGGTTAGTTGAACTACAACCTATAAGTGTCAACATAGTCATCTAAATTTATCCAATCTATATTCAAACCTAGTATCTTTGTACAATTGTAGCACTTTGGGTAGAGTTATGTGCGGTACTCGTCATGATAACATCAATGTAACTACATATTTTCAATAGTGTTCACTGTTCTACAATGTTCTCCCATCCCTTCTTCAGATCCATCCTCTAACTCCTCTGCCTCCCTCCCTTGTTGACGGCGAGAGAGAGAGAGACAGAGAGTGTGTGTAGGGGTAGCAACATTCAAAATATGAAGGGCATAATAAATTATCTGTATAATAAATTGGCCCATAACAATTCCAATGCTCGTCCAGTAACCAAATGATGATCTTGCATATCAATGTGTGCACATTCCCCCTATCTTCAGCATAGGGTGGAAGGCATTGATTGCCTTGTGCGTGTGGGTACATGTGCTTGTGTGTGAGTTTGTGTTTACCTGCTTTAGGCCACGGACTTCCATTAGGTCGGTAACTTATTTAGTGTGTTGTACGTGAGGGAAGAAATCCCTGTTTAAAATTATAGCTACCTAATTAGTATAACCCTTTCACAAAATGAAATCTATTTTTTTAATCTCTCTCTACAACCGCCATCCCCCTCTCTCTCCCCCTCGCTCTCTCACTGTAGAACACCAATTAAAGGAGAGATATTGGATACGGGCCTGTGCGTTCTCTAATTCTAGAGGAGGAGAGGAGGATGAAGCAAGAGAGTAGAAGAGGAGAAGGAGGAGAGGGACAAATTTGGACCCAGAACAAAACCACTGGACCGGAACAGAGAGGCCTCGTTGCGTCGGAAGAAATTAGTGAAATGGGAAGGTGGGGATGAGAGAGAAATGGAGGAGACAGTCTGATTGGAACGTCGAGAAGCTCTCCCTCATCGCTGACAAATATCCCAATCCCAACTAAGCCTGCACCGCTCAGAACACACGTCACTCCTAACACATACACACGGACCGATGTGTAAATGTTTATCAGACTCTCCCTCCCCTCACTGTTATCTTTCTCTCGCTCTCTCTCTCTTCAAATTAAATCAAATCTTATTTGTCACATGTGCCGAATACAACAGGTGTAGACCTTACCGTGAAATGCTTACTTACAAGCCCTTAACCAACAATGCAGTTCAAGAAATAGAGTTAAGAAAATATTCACTAAATAAACTAAAGTAACAAAAAAAAAAAAAAAGTCACACAATAAAATAACAATACCGAGGCTATATACAGGGGGTACCGGTACCGAGTCAATGTGGGGGGGTACATGTTAGTCGAGGTAATTTGTACATGCAGGTAGGGGTAAAGTGACTATGCTGGTAGGGGTAAAGTGACTGTGCAGGTAGGGGTAAAGTGACTATGCAGGTAGGGGTAAAGTGACTGTCCTTCTCCCTGTGTCCTTAACTTCCAAGTTTCAAATTGTATTAGTCATATGTACAGGATACACATTGTATACACCGTCCAACGAAATGCTTACTTGCAGAATCCTACTCGACAATGCAACAACAATAAGAAATAAGAAAATATAAAAATACGAACATAAAGTAATTGGCTCAGTAGCATTGAATAACATTTTTAGCATAAGTATAACACAGGAAGGCACAATTTAAAGTACAATATTTACATATGTATCAGGGAAGGGGGGATTGGGGGCAAGTGTATAAATTGTACAGTATTAGCAATAGTAAACATGAGTCTGGTGGCAGCAGTGATTTGTGTGTAGCATTAATGTTTTTGTGTGTGTGTGGATGTGCGGATGTCTGTGTGTGTGTGTGTATAAGTGAGGGCCTTTGTGCTAAGGTGCAGAGAGTCAGTGCAGATGGTCAGTCCAGTTCAAGTGTTCAGCAGTGATGGCTTGTAGATAGAAACAGTTTCTGAGCCTGTTGGTATCAGACCTCATGCTCCGATACCGTCTGCCCGACGGTAAGGGAGAGAACAGCTCATGGCTGGGGTGTGTGGGGTCCTTGATGATGCTGCTGGACTTCCTCAGCACCGTTTCAAGTAGATGTCCTGGATGTCTGGGAACACGGCCCCAGTGATGTCCGTCTTCAACTCCCTTGAATTGCTGAAGTTGAGGGATAGGTTGCTGTCCTGGCACCACAATGTCACTTACCTCCTCCCTATAGGCTGACTCGTCATTGTTGGTTATCAGGCCTACAACCATGGTGTGGTCAGCAAACTTGATGATGGAGTTCGTGTTGTGCAAAGCCACACAGTCGTGGGTGAACAGGGAGTAAGGCAGAGGGCTGAGGACACATCCCTGGGGAGCCCCTGTATTAAGAGTCTGTGTGGATGAGGTGTTGTTGTCTATACTCACAGCCTGTGGTCTGCCCATCAGGAAGTCCAGGATTCAGTTGTAGAGGGTAGCGTCCAGACCCAGGGCTCTGAGCTTGATGATGAGCTTGGAGGGAACAAGAGTGTTTAATGCTGAACTGTAGTTAATGAAGAGCATTCTCATATAGGTGTTCCTCTTGTCCAGATTTGCTAGGGCCATGTGAATAGTGATGGAAATGGCATCTTCTGTGGATCTGTTGGAACGGTAGGCAAATTGGAGTGGGTCCAGTGTGCCTTGAAGCAAGTGGAGACTACAGCCTGGGACAGGGACAGATTAAAGATCTCTGAGAAGACGCCCGCTGTTCAGCGCACACTCTGAGGACGCAGCCAGTGGTGCCATCTGGGCCGGCGGCTTTGTGAGTATTGACTCTTTTGAGAGTTTTTCTCACATCAGCCTTGGAGAGCAAAAGCACCTGGTCGTCCGGGTCAGCAAAGGCCTTCCTGTATGGCTCGGTATTGTCTGCCTCGAAGCAAGGATAGAATGTGTTAAGCTCATCTGTCGAACATCGATTCAAGTTTGAGATTTTTTGCGTCCATAATGGATTTGCGGAGCTCATACCTGCTTGCCTTGTAAGTGTCATGCGCCACAGAGTCGTCGGGGTTCATTCTGCTGACATTGAATGCTCTCAGCATTGTATGGATTTCTCAGTTGATTCAGGATTTTTGGTTGGGGTATGTCCGGATTGTTATTGTGGGTACAACATCTTCAACACATTTCCTAATGAAGCCTGTGACTGACTATGTATATTCCTCAATGTTGTTGGCTGAGACTTGGTGGATGAATCTTTGATCATATTCCAATCAGTATTCTAAAAACAGTCCTGCAGCATTGAGTCTACCTCCTCTATCCAGCACCTCACTCTTATCTGTGTTGGTGGCTCCCTCTTGAGTTGCTGCTTGTAGGTGGGGAGTAGGAACAGAAACATGATCTGATTTGCTGGGGTGGGGGTGGGGGATGGCTTTGTACATGTCACGGATGTTTGTGTACACATGGTCCAGCATGTTGTTTCCTCTCGTGGAGCAGGATACATGTTGGTGATACTTTGGAAGAATTTGTTTTAAACTGAAATAAAACAATAAAGACTGCTTCCGGGTGAGAGGATTCTTACTGGATAATATTCTTGCACAGATGGCTGAGTGCTGCCTTGGTGTTTGCTTGTGGCGGTATGTACACAGCTGTGATAATAACACACGTGAATTCCCTCGGCATATAGTTGAGTCGGCATTTTAGCATCAGAAAACTCCAGGTCGGGTGAAGAGGAGCTCAAGATGTGTTTGGTTACTTCTCTGTATAGTTCCAAGGTTAAGGTTAGGCATTAACTCTGAATGGTTAAGGTAAGGGTTAAGGTCTGGGATAGTTTTAAAACAAAAAAAAACGTTATATCGCTGGATTTGAACATGCAACCTTTGGAACCTCAGGCAGATGCTTATGCCCATCCAACATCCCGGTCTACAACCAAAGCCTACTTGAAGGTAATGGCGCTCACTGTTGTCCCTAGTGGCCGGTTTCCATGTCATCTCCCGACGTCCTCAGACATGGATGGACGTCGAATACTGACTTGTATCACGGGTGACCTGCTTGCTTCTACCTCCCTTTATTCCCTACTCACTCTCCCCATCTGGCTCTCTTTCTATCCCTCTCTCTCTCTCCCTCCAGTCTATTTTATAGCATTTCATTGCCATATGAGATGTCATTATCCACCAACTCGGTGTGTGTGTGTGTGTAGTAAGAGGATGAGCCAGAACAGACTGGATAACCATGCTAAACACAGTACAGATGAGACACCCTGCTGATAGAGAGGACATGAGGGATGGAGAGGGCAAAGAGAGGTTACAGATGCGGCAACTAAATACATAGACACACACACACACGGCGTGAATACACACACAGAGACTGTAGCCTGAGCAGATGCCATTGTCTGTGTTAGAGGGCTGATGCCAGAGAGTTAATCCGTGACATTATGACATCCGTGACAGAAACTGCGACATTTGGTCACTTACACTAAAGACAATAAACACATACCCACCCACACATTTACAGACATTAGACTGCAACACAAACATACATACACCCGTGCAGTCTCATGTATCACATTTCACAAGCCCTCTAAAGCCACCAAATGGCCAGTGCGGCCTCCTGCTGGCAATGCCAACCAAAGGGAGAAAACAACAAAGGAAGTGTTTGTCTTAGCAAAGCTAACACTCGTTCCCCTTTTGGCCCTGCTCCCTCTCACACACACACACACACACACACACACACACACACACACACAAAAAGATAAACACAAACTTTCAGTCAGAGGTTAACAATACGTGGGTTGGTTATTATATTGGATAACTATGGAATGGCCACTGACTCTAGGTCAAATCTACCAGCTACGGTCAGAAAACTTGTTCGTACTGTTGTACTAACTGTCCAATTCATCTTCTAAATTGACTGAATCAAAATGGAATTTTACCACAACCCTGGACACAACCTCTCCAAGTGTGTGTCTGTCAGTGTGTGTGTATATCTCTGTGTGTGTGTGTGTTCCTCTTTCTCCATTATGGGTGGATGGTTGCCAGCCTAGCATTCTCCACACCAGCCCGTCTCTCTTTCGCCTGCAGCCTCCTGGGCTTACCCAGGCCTGTTCCTGGAGTGAAAACACACACACATGCCGGCTGGTTTGGGGTGTGAAATAGGGGAGGGGGGGGCTCAGCAATGCTGCTCTCTCTCTGATAAGGGCCTTCTTTATACACACCATGTGCTGCTTCATACATGGAGAATCAGTGGGGAGAAATGTTCAATTGAGAAAATAGTCTCAATTTGTCAGCATTTGTATTGTTGCTCCTATGAGACGTGACGATACGGCCAGATGTCCCTGGAGATTCAACCAGACATCATAACTTCAACTATGAGGGCGGATTTCAAATAAAAACAGAAAAGAAAGAAAGCAGCCTTTAATGCTAATTCAGACCTCGAAACTAGGTGATCACTCGCTGAGCCAATCAGTGACATGACTGGATCAATGAAGTGACACACAGAGAGATAACCAACACACTGTAGTTCCTGAGTCCGTAGGACTAGAGTTTCCAACTACTGGGCTGACGAAGCCTTCCTATACCCAGACTAGCTACACTCATTAAAGACGCAGAGGCACACATACACTGTCAGAGTAATGTCATGGCTCTAGGGTAGTGGTCACCAACCTTTTCTGAGTCTAGATCACTTTGAGTCAAAATGCAAGATCTACCGCTCAGATTGTATTTTTTACATGACTTAAAAAAAGTAAGCCTATGCAACATTACCCTATTAACCTTTTCACATATACAGTGAGGAAAAAAATTATTTGATCCCCTGCTGATTTTGTACGTTTGCCCACTGACAAAGAAATGATCAGTCTATAATTTTAATGGTAGATTTATTTGAACAGTGAGAGACAGAATAACAACAAAAAAATCCAGAAAAACACATGTCAAAAATGTTATAAATTGATTTGCATTTTAATGAGGGAAATAAGTATTTGACCCCCTCTCAATCAGAAAGATTTCTGGCTCCCAGGTGTATTTTATACAGGTAACGAGCTGAGATTAGGAGCACACTCTTAAAGGGTGTGCTCCTAATCTCAGTTTGTCACCTGTATAAAAGACACCTGTCCACAGAAGTAATCAATCAATCAGATTCCAAACTCTCCACCATGGCCAAGACTAAAGAGCTCTCCAAGGATGTCAGGGACAAGATTGTAGACCTACACAAGGCTGGAATGGGCTACAAGACCATCGGCAAGCAGCTTGGTGAGAAGGTGACAACAGTTGGTGCGATTATTCGCAAATGGAAGAAACACAAAATAACTGTCAATCTCCCTCGGCCTGGGGCTCCATGCAAGACCTCACCTCGTGGAGTTGCAATGTTCATGAGAACGGTGAGGAATCAGCCCAGAACTACACGGGAGGATCTTGTCAATGATCTCAAGGCAGCTGGGACCATAGTCACCAAGAAAACAATTGGTAACACACTACGCCGTGAAGGACTGAAATCCCGCAGCGCCCGCAAGGTCCCCCTGCTCAAGAAAGCAGATATACAGGCCCGTCTGAAGTTTGCCAAGGAACATCTGAATGATTCAGAGGAGAACTGGGTGAAAAATCAAGGTCTTTGGCATCAACTCAACTCGTCGTGTTTGGAGGAGGAGGAATGCTGCCTATGACCCCAAAAACACCATCCCCACCGTAAAACATGGAGGTGAAACATTATGCTAAGGGGGTGTTTTTCTGCTAAGGGGACAGGACAACTTCACCGCATCAAAGGGACGACGGACGGGGCCTTGTACCATCAAATCTTGGGTGAGAACCACCTTCCCTCAGCCAGGGCATTGAAAATGGGTCGTGGATGGGTATTCCAGCATGACAATGATCCAAAACACACGGCCAAGGCAACAAAGGAGTGGCTGAAGAAGAAGCATATTAAGGTCCTGGAGTGGCCTAGCCAGTCTCCAGACCTTAATCCCATAGAAAATCTGTGGAGGGAGCTGAAGGTTCAAGTTGCCAAACGTCAGCCTCGAAACCTTAATGACTTGGAGAAGATCTGCAAAGAGGAGTGGGACAAAATCCCTCCTGAGATGTGTGCAAACCTGGTGGCCAACTACAAGAAACGTCTGACCTCTGTGATTGCCAACAAGGGTTTTGCCACCAAGTACTAAGTCATGTTTTGCAGAGGGGTCAAATACTTATTTCCCTCATTAAAATGCAAATCAATTTATAACATTTGACATGCGGTTTTCTGGATTTTGTTGTTGTTATTCTGTCTCTCACTGTTCAAATAAACCTACCATTAAAATTATAGACTGATCATTTCTTTGTCAGTGGGCAAACGTACAAAATCAGCAGGGGATCAAATACTTTTTTCCCTCACTGTACCTACAAACGGGTATGATCATTCTACAGTGGTCCCTGCAGCATACGCTCAAACTGGTGTGATTAGAACGCTTATTTAGAACGTCCAGTTTCGATTGACGCAACAGTCATCGTTTGAGCTGGCCACACTGTTTTTTCACAGAAACATTTTGCACAAACAGTCCTTACAAAGTTATGTCCTGAATGTGACCAATTTATTTTTGGATGCAATATTCAGACATTCACAGAAGTAATGACAGCATAACACAATCATCGAAACCGGAAAATGTAGGCTACATTACTCCTAGTGCTAACTGAGGAAAGATTGAGGTAACACAAGGCCATATTTAGCGAACTCTCGGCTGACAGAAACCACATGAGCTAATAGCAATTAAAAATGTACAATTCATAATTCACAATTGAGCTCAAAATAATTGAATTTTTTTTTTCTTCTAAAAATCGAAAGTAATCCGACGATGGGTAGTTTGTGCTCGCCACCATATTAGTTTTTTTTCGCATCAACCAACGATAAGAAGAGAAGACAAGATAAGTTTGGTCTGTTTGCAGTAGGCATGTTGAAGGGGGTGTGTCGTCTACAATCATTCACTTCCAGAAGTTTACTTGAAAAATGAGTGAACCATTCCTTCACCTCATTATAACATCTTTGGTCTGACAGATGTTTACGTGACACCCAGAATGCATTGTATAATGTCAACAAACATGGCGCCACACATAGCTGGCAAATTGCGTAGCATTAGCTCATGATAAGCAATGCAACCTTCAAAAAAGTATTTTACACACACATCATTAGGTGTCCATTACAATCTATGCAATAATCGGAATGCATTATTTGTCACCAGTACTTGAAAACATGTGAATAAAATGTAAATATGCTACAGTAGAAACGACAACATGACATACAGAAAATAAGGTACTTACTTTCAAAGGAACACACACATTTCCAAAGTTATTATTTGTAGGAAAACAACAAAGGCAATGCGAGCGCCAGCCAGAAAATTTGCTAGTTCGTGCAAGACCGCGCAAATGTCTGAATACTTCATCTGCGGAAACACTGGGGAGGTGCTTTGGCTCTCCTTGAGTTGAAGAGAGAATAAGTTTGTCTGGCTCAGTAAAGCCTCAATCATAAATTGTCTGCAACAGTGAAACAGGCTACTTCTATCTGAATTGATGAGGAGGTGGAACACACCTCAATTCAAACTGTTCTTAAAAAAAAAAAAAATTGTTAGAAAATAATTTGAAATTGACAAATTCAAAACATAAGCCTACAGATAATTAGCAGGCAGGGCGTGTTAACTCTCCTGTTACGTAACAATCACATTTTGGAACAGTAAGTGTATTCTGACATCACATAAAACATAAAACAACTCACGCTGGGGCGACCGTTAGAGATATTTGGAAAATGTAAAAAAAGTATTATATATGTGAAGTACAGCTGAGTGAGCATACATTTAAAAAAATGTATTTTACTGGGCTGATTGTTAGTCTCAGCAGACTGAGAGAGCAGCAGACTGAGGGTCCGCCTCTCAACATCCCTCCGCTCTCCCTTTCCTCCGCTGACACTGACCAAAAAGGGACACAGTCTTCCAGCTGATGGCGAAACTCGAGTCGCACCACATTATTTCTGCTTCATGCACAAATTAATGTTGTTACTCCGATTGACAGAGAAAGTGAAATTCCTCGATATTAAAAAAGACCCAAGCCGCTAATAATAACGCAAGCCTATCGATACACTTTCCTACAACCAGCTGCAGTGCTGGTTGTAGCGCGAGTGGAAGTAGAAAGAATCCACATTTGAAGGCTTATAAAAAGTGTTGAATAAAAAGTGTTGATAGTGCTGAGATTAATTTTTTTTGACATGAACTCACTCAAAAAAACCAGCAGCTCTTTGCTGCATTCGTTGGCACCACAATCAAACCCACTCTACGGACAAGGGTCATGCACTTCTCACAAAGACAGCTGGACGGACATGGTGCATCTTGAGTAGGTTGTGGGAAAATGAATCAATAACTCAAACCATGAAGGAGAGCATATTCCATCATAGACAGAAAAAGTTACTGCGGTTACTGTATATTTCTAACCTGAGCTGGCTCCTATGTTCCAAGATCATCATGAACAGTTGGAGGTGGAGGCGGCTGTGGAGCCAGCATTATCCTGGCGGCGCTTGTGGAAGGGTGGGTAGGCTCTGCACACAGAGCTAGCTGGAGCTCGGCAGCATCATCACGGCTTCGGTGGTTTGATGCTGCTGCTGCTCAACGCTCACCTCCTTCTCCTTTGATTGGGTACTTTGGCGAAGCCAATTTCTGATATCCATCGTTGCAGATTAGCTGGTTCGAGCTAGCTAAATAGGCTTAGGCTAATAACACTAACGCTTTTGTAGTGTATTAAGATTATGACTTTGTTCATGTTTTTAAGTGGAACCTGAGAGGATGTTTATTTAGTGTCAGAGGGAATGGTTTTAGTGTGACACCCCACATAGGACAGAGAAGTCTGTGTGTTGTAGACAGGGGATTGGACAGTAGAGGGAGCCACCCATATTTTGGGGAAGATTATATATACTGGGTTTAAACGAAGAAGAGGTTAGAGCAGACATTGTAATTTGGGGGAAACACTGCTCTCCGGGTGATCATGACATCCGTAAACTTATGCTGAAATCTTGTGATATGAATAAAACTTATGATCAAAGGTCAGTATGAGCGGACTCCTTTGTTACAGCATAACTAGCAACATTTGACTCGACACTACACTTTATACAGCTAGCTAGCTAAGAGTGAAGCAGCTTCAACTGTAAACTTGACCCCACCCTTTTAAATCAAAATCAAATATTACAGGTGGAGGAGTTTCACGTTATTAACTTAGCCTACCACAGAGATGAGAAGTGTTTCCCCCCCGTTTTTTATGGAAACCCAAAGGAGTCATACCTAACCACCCAGTGCTTTTCCATAGCCCCCCTCAACCTGGTCTCAGAGCATTTGGTATTATTCTGTACGTAAATTCGAGACACTATTTATGGAAAGGGGATACCTAATCAGTTGCACAACTGAATTCATTATACCGAAATATGTTTTCCGCATTGAACCCAAGCCCTCTGAATCAGGTATCATATGTTACATTTCGTACGGTATGTATTAATTTGTGGATGTCCCTCATCTAGTTGGTATGATATGTTACGAATTTGCAAAACATACAATATGTTATACGCCCATCCCGACAAATATCATATCACAGTATTTTTCTCATTTTTGACGGAATTGGATGTTACTGAATAATAAAAGTTCTAAATATGCTTTATGAGTAGTGCATGGCCCTAGAATTGCAACAAATTAATTCTAAGTGGTTTTAATGCACTTTCTCCATTCTGATTGCTTTATACTGTTCAACCAAAAATAATAGGACAAAACTGACAGTGAAGTAGTCCTATTTGTAGAACATTGCATGGGAATCAACATCCTCTTTTGTAGCCTCTGGTACTCAAACTATGGTTTCGATTTGAATAGTTATAGTAATTTGTTCAATTCCAGCATTCACTTCCAGTGTCACGATCGTCATAATGATTGGACCAAGGCGCAGCGTGATATGCGTACATCTTTTTAATAGTGTACTGGCAACACGATACAAAATACAAAACAACCAAACGAAACGTGAAGTCCTCGGTTAACAACACAAACCTACACGGAACAAGATCCCACAAAACACAAGTGCACAACAGGCTGCCTAAGTATGGTTCCCAATCAGAGACAACAAGCAACAGCTGATTCTCGTTGCCTCTGATTGAGAACCACCCCGGCCAACCTAGAAAACAGATGAACTAGAAACTGAACATAGAACACAAAACATAGACCCTACACACCCTGGCTCAACATATAAGAGTCCCCAGAGCCAGGGCGTGACAGTACCCCCCAAAGGACTGCGACTGCGCCAACATAAACCCAACAGGGGAGGGGCCGTGTGGGCATTCCGCCTCGGAGGCGGATCCGGCTCCGGGCGTGACCACCACCCTCTAACAACCCCCCCGTAGCGCCCCTGGTCTGGTCTGGCCCCGCTGGCTGGAGCTGGACTGGACATCGGTGGAGCGGATTGCTTAGGCAAGGCACCGGTGAAACAGGTACGGGCTGTGCCGGACTGACGACGCGCACCACAGGCTTGGTGCAGGGAGCAGGGACGGGCCGGACCGGGCTGGCGACGCGCACCACAGGCTTGGTGCGGGGAGCAGGAACGGGCCGGACCGGGCTGACGTCGCGCACCACTGGCTTGGTGCGGGGAGCAGGTACGGGCCGGACCGGGCTGACGTCGCGCACCACTGGCTTGGTGCGGGGAGCAGGTACGGGCCGGACCGGGCTGACAACGCGCACCACAGGCTTGGTGCGGGGAGCAGGAACAGGCCGGACCGGGCTGACGACGCGCACCACAGGCTTCGTGCGGGGAGCAGGAACAGGCCGGGCCGGGCTGGCGACGCGCACCATAGGCTTGGTGCGGGGAGCTGGAACAGGCCGGGCCGGGCTGGCGACGCGCACCGTTGGCTTGGTGCGGGGAGAAGGAACGGGCCGGGCCGGGCTGGCGACGCGCACCATTGGCTTGGTGCGGGGAGCAGGAACGGGCCGGGCCGGGCTGGCGACGCGCACCACAGGCTTGGTGCGGGGAGCAGGAACAGGCCGGGCCGGGCTGGCGAAGCGCACCACAGGCTTGGTGCGGGGAGCAGGGACAGGCCGGGCCGGGCTGGCGACGCGCACCATAGGCTTGGTGCGGGGAGCAGGATCAGGCCGGGCCGGGCTGGCGACGCGCACCACTGGCTTGGTGCGAGGGGCAGAAACAGGCCGGGTCGGGCTGGCGACACGCACCACAGGCTTGGTGCGAGGGGCAGGATCAGGCCGGACCGGGCTGGCGACGCGCACCACAGGCTTGGTGCGGGGAGCAGGAACAGGCCGGACCGGGCTGTGGAGATGGACTGGAGGTCTGGAGCGAAGAGCTGACACAACCCGTCCTGGCTGAATGCCTATTTTTACACACTCTGTGTGAGGCATCAGCACAGGACGTACAGGGCTGTGTACTCGTACTGGCACTACAGCACGTGACACTGGCGCAGGATATCCGGGACCGAGGAGGGGTACTGGAGGCCACGAGCGTTCAGCCGGCACACTCCGTCCTGGCTGCATGCCCACCTTAGCACGACACGTGCGTGGTGCTCGCACAGGACGTACCGGACTGTGCCGGACCACTCGCGGCACAGTACGCAGCTCCGCATACCTCGGAACCTGCCCAGTCTCACACTGCCTAGCCTGAGTACGGGGAGTTGGCTCTGCTCTACCTCTAGGCTCCGCCAACCTCCCTTCCAGCCCCCCAAACCCGGTGGCCTCCTCTCCTAATCCCCAAACTCGCCCCGTAGCTGCCTCCAGCATCCCTGTCGTCCATGCCGTGTGCCCCCCCAAAACATTTTCTTGGGGTTGCCTCTTGTGTGTCCGACGTCGACCCGGTTGGCGCCGCTGCTCCTCTCTATGGCGCGCCTCCACCGTCTCCTCCCACGGACGGCGATCCATGCCGGCCTGGATTTCCTCCCAAGTCCAGGACCCCTGCCCGTCCAAGATCTCCTCCCAAGTCCAGGCTGTCTGCTCCTGGACACGCTGCTTGGTCCTGTATTGGTGGGATCTTCTGTCCTGATCGTCATAATGATTGGACCAAGGCGCAGCGTGATATGCGTACATCTTTTTAATAGTGTACTGGCAACACGATACAAAATACATAACAACCAAACGAAACGTGAAGTCCTCGGTTAACAACACAAACCTACACGGAACAAGATCCCACAAAACACAAGTGCACAACAGGCTGCCTAAGTATGGTTCCCAATCAGAGACAACAAGCAACAGCTGATTCTCGTTGCCTCTGACTGAGAACCACCCCGGCCAACCTTGAAAACACATGAACTAGAAACTGAACATAGAACACAAAACATAGACCCTACACACCCTGGCTCAACATATAAGAGTCCCCAGAGCCAGGGCGTGACATCCAGAATTGCAATCAATTTCTTCATTTCCTGGACTATTTGTTGGCATGTACACACTGTCACATATCTATTGTCTTAGTATGCTTTTATTTCATCCCCAAAAATGTTTCATTGACAGAATTATTATTTTCCTATTTGAAGAAGAGATGGCGCCGACAGACATGATCTCCCTATTTCTAGCTCTTTGCAGTATTTTTTGTGTGTTATTTCTTACATTACTTGCTCAGAAAAGTGTCTTGGATTATTACCTACAGCCGAAAAATAACTTTTGGATATTAGATCAACGATCACACACCAGCATTTCGACCAGAAATTGTATTTCCCTGAATTGGATCCTTTGTTTGAAGTCCCTGGGACTGTTGCATGCATCAAGACGCTGCCGCCGGAGAAGAGGAATAAGGAGTCGGCTCCTAGTCAGTCTCAGGAGGCATGCATACCATCCACACTCAGAGTATATTGCTTGCTAATGTTCAGTCCCTGGACAATAAAGTAGATGAGCTCAGGGAGAGGATTTCCTTCCGAGAGACATCAGGGACTGTAACGTACTCGGTTTACAGAATCATTGCTCTCTCTGGATATACTGTCCCTGTCCATTCAGCCAGTGGGGTTCTCCGTCCATTCAGCCAGCGGGGTTCTCCGTCCATCGTGCGGACTGGAAGAAAGAACTCTTGGTGGTGTAAGTTGAATCAACTACTCATGGTGCGATTGCCCTAACGTACAAGAACCCAAGTCCTTTTGTTCTATAGATCTGGAATACCTCACCATCAAATGCCGACCCCTCCCGAGATTATTTTTTTCTGTCATTGTCACCGCTGTGTATATTCCTCAATGACATCTACAGCACCGGTCACAGAGGAGGCCAAGAATATCATCAAGGACAACAGCCACCCGAGCCACGGCCTGTTCACCCCGCTACCATCTAGAAGGCAGAGACTGTATAGGTGCATCAAAGCAGGGATCGAGAGAGACTGAAAAACAGCTTTTAGCTCCAGGGCCATCAGACTGTTAAATAGTCACCACTAGCCGGCCTCCGCCCAGTACCCTGCCCTGAAACTTAGTCACTGTTACTAGCCGGCTACCACCCGGAACTCTACCATGTACCTTAGTGACTGCTGCCCTATGTACATAGTCACTGGACACTGGTCACTTTAATAATGTTTACATACTGTTTTACCCACTTCATATGCATATACTGTATTGTAGTCAAGGCTCATCCTATATAACTAGTGCTGTACACACCTTTTCTATTCATATACTGTCCATACACACCATTATATACACACACATATACAGTGCATTCGGAAAGTATTCAGACCTCTAGACTTTTTCCACTTTGATACGTTACAGCCTTATTCTAAAATTGATTAGATAGTCTCACCCCCTCAATCTACACACAATACCCCATAACAACAAACCAAAAACAGGTTTTTAGAAACTTTTGCAAATGTATGTATATATACACTGCTCAAAAAAATAAAGGGAACACTTAAACAACACAATTTAACTCCAAGTCAATCAAACTGTCCACTTAGGAAGCAACACTGATTGACAATACATTTCACATGCTGTTGTGCAAATGGAATAGACAACAGGTGGAAATTATAGGCAATTAGCAAGACACCCCCAATAAAGGACTGGTTTTGCAGGTGGTGACCACAGACCACTTCTCAGTTCCTATGCTTCCTGGCTGATGTTTTGGTCACTTTTGAATGCTGGCGGTGCTTTCACTCTAGTGGTAGCATGAGACAGAGTCTACAACCCACACAAGTGGCTCAGGTAGTGCAGCTCATCCAGGATGGCACATCAATGCGAGCTGTGGCAAGAAGGTTTGCTGTGTCTGTCAGCGTAGTGTCCAGAGCATGGAGGCGCTACCAGGAGACAGGCCAGTACATCAGGAGACGTGGAGGAGGCCGTAGGAGGGCAATAACCCAGCAGCAGGACTGCTACCTCCGTCTTTGTGCAAGGAGGAGCAGGAGGAGCACTGCCAGAGCCCTGCAAAATGACCTCCAGCAGGCCACAAATGTGCATGTGTCTGCTCAAACAGTCAGAAACAGACTCCATGAGGGTGGTATGAGGGCCCGACGTCCACAGTTGGGGGTTGTGCTTACAGCCCAACACCGTGCAGGACGTTTGGCATTTGCCAGAGAACACCAAGATTGGCAAATTCGCCACTGGCGCCCTGTGCTCTTCACAGATGAAAGCAGGTTCACACTGAGCACGTGACAGACGTGACAGAGTCTGGAGACGCCGTGGAGAACGTTCTGCTGCCTGCAACATCCTCCAGCATGACCGGTTTGGCGGTGGGTCAGTCATGGTGTGGGGTGGCATTTCTTTGGGGGGCCGCACAGCCCTCCATGTGCTCGCCAGAGGTAGCCTGACTGCCATTAGGTACCGAGATGAGATCCTCAGACCCCTTGTGAGACCATATGCTGGTGCGGTTGGCCCTGGGTTCCTCCTAATGCAAGACAATGCTAGACCTCATGTGGCTGGAGTGTGTCAGCAGTTCCTGCAAGAGGAAGGCATTGATGCTATGGACTGGCCCGCCCGTTCCCCAGACCTGAATCCAATTGAGCACATCTGGGACATCATGTCTCGCTCCATCCACCAACGCCACGTTGCACCACAGACTGTCCAGGAGTTGGCGGATGCTTTAGTCCAGGTCTGGGAGGAGATCCCTCAGGAGACCATCCGCCACCTCATCAGGAGCATGCCCATGCGTTGTAGGGAGGTCATACAGGCACGTGGAGGCCACACACACTACTGAGCCTCATTTTGACTTGTTTTAAGGACATTACATCAAAGTTGGATCAGCCTGTAGTGTGGTTTTCCACTTTAATTTTGAGGGTGACTCCAAATCCAAACCTCCATGGGTTGATACATTTGATTTCCATTGATACTTTGTGTGATTTTGTTGTCAGCACATTCAACTATGTAAAGAAAAAAGTATTTAATAAGATTATTTCATTCATTCAGATCTAGGATGTGTTATTTTAGTGTTCCCTTAACTTTTTTGAGCAGTATTCAGACCCTTTACTAGGTACTTTGTTGAAACACCTTTGGCAGCGATTACAGCCTTGAGTCTTCTTGGGTATGATGCTACAAGCTTGGCACACCTGTATTTGGGGAGTTTCTCCCATTCTTCTCTGCAGATCCTCTCAAGCTCTGTCAGGTTGGATGGGGAGCGTCGCTGCACAACGGTTTTCAGATTTCTCCAGAGATGTTCAATCGGGTTCAAGTCCAGGCTCTGGCTGGGCCACTCAAGGACAATCTAAGACGTGACCCGAAGCCACTGCTGCGTTGTCTTGGCTGTGTGCTTAGGGTCGTTGTCCTGTTGGAAGGTGAACCTTCGGCGCAGTCTGAGGTCCTGAACCCTCTGGAGCAGGTTTTCATCAAGGATCTCTATGTACTTCGCTCCGTTCATCTTTTCCTCAATCCTGACTTGTCTCCCAGTCCCTGCTGCTGAAAAACAACCCACAGGATGATGCTGCCACCACCATGCTTCACCGTAGGGATGGTGCCACGTTTCCTCCACACGTGACGGTTGGCATTCAGGCCAAATAGTTAAATCTTGGTTTCATCAGATCAGAGAATCTTGTTTCTCATTGTCTGAGAGTCCTTTAGGTGCCTTTTGGCAAACTCCTGTCGTGTGCCTTTTACTGAGAAGTGGCTTACGTCTGGCCACTCTACCATAAAGTCCTGATTGGTGGAGTACTGCAGAGATGATTGTCCTTCTGGAGGGTTCTCCCATCTCCATAGAGGAACTCTGGAGCTCTGTCAGAGTGACCATCGGGTTCTTGGTCACCTCCCTGACCTAGGCCTTTCTCCCCCGATTGCTCAGTTCGGCCAGGCGGCCAGCTCTAGGAAGAGTCTTGGTGGTTCCAAACTTCTTCCATTTAGGAATGATGGAGGCCACTGTCTTCTTGGGGACCTTCAATGCTGCAGACATTTTTTGGTACCCATCCCCAGATATGTGCCTTATATACACAGGTGTATGCCTTTCCAAATCATGTCCAATCAATTTAATTTACTACAGGTGGACTCCAATCAAGTTGTAGAAACATCTCAAGGATGATCAATAGAAACAGGATGCACCTGAGCTACATTTCGAGTCTCATAGCAAATTGTCTGAATACTTAAGGTATTTCTGTTTTATATTTTTTATAAATTTGCTAACATTTCTAAAAACCTGTTTAGGGTTTGTCATTATGGGGTATTGTGTGTAGATTGCTAAGGGGAAAAAATGAGTTAATACTTTTTAGAATAAGGCTGTAACGTAAAACAAAATGTGGGAAAAGTCAAGGGGTCTGAATACTTTCCGAAGGCACTTTATACACACACGTGTTGTGTAGTGGCGATTTTAGCATGTATATCTTGGTGGGGCAAAAACATAATAATTTGGATGCATGCCAGCAAAGCCACTACACAACACTAAACAATACATTAATTGCACTATATCGGTGACAAACGATGCCCACAAACTGTTAGGGCCTACATAAAGCTGTCCCAACAGCAGTCCCAAACCTTACCACTGCTACACCTGGCTATCAGCGGAGCCTTGTCTGGCAGCGAAACAGTTAATTCAGCCTCATTTACTGCCTTTAAAAAAACATAGCTGATATGGCTGACTTGCTTAAACAAATGTGGTTTCTACTGACAACTGAGATGTACAAACTATGGCATAAGGGGACGACAAGCGGATAAGAGGCGATCCGTAATTTCGATTAAAAAACATTAATGAGCGAGCTATGACGGACGTAGTCAATATAACTATTTGTTCAGCACTTTTGAAATGCACAGCGACAGAATTCAGAACATGGGTCATTCTTACAGTGTTCTCCCTGTACACCAAGTCAGAACCATAGGATAAATAAATGGGGCATATAAGCAGACAATGAAAGCTCTTACAATATTCGATGATTACATTTCTATAAGAAACAGGTTATAGGCTACATGTGTACCACCAAGTTAGAACAGTAGGCAAAATTAAGGAGGTGAAAATAGACCAAATTATTAGGGTGAGGCACATGGGCTACTAACAGCTTACTACACAAAATACACTTAGTATTACATTCTTAGCTACAGTATACATATCTCCCTTGCATATTACATCATTTATGCAGCAGCATACAAAACATTTTTGGACTCACCTTGTTGTGCTGTGCTCACTTAAACAGGATACGTTTTATCTATAATCTATTCTTGTTCTGAGAAATGAAGGCTATTCCATGCGAGAAATTTAATTTCTTGGCAATTTCTCGCATGGAATAGCCTTCATTTCTCAGAACAAGAATAGACTGATGAATTTCAGAAGAAAGCTCTTTGTTTCTGGCCATTTTGAGCCTGTAATCGAATCCACAATTACTGATGCTCCAGATACTCAACTAGTCTCAAGAAGGACAGTTTTATTGCTTCTTTAAAATCAGCACAACAGTTTTCACAGCTGTGCTAACATAATTGCAAAAGGGGTTTCTAATTATCAATTCGTCTTTAAAATTGATTAAACTTGGATTAGCAAACACAACGTGCCATTGGAACACAGGACTGATGGTTGCTGATAATGGGCCTCTGTACGCCTATGTAGATATTCCATTAAAAATCAGCCGTTTCCAGCTACAATAGCCATTTACAACATTAACAATGTCGACACTGTATTTCTGATCAATTTGATGTTATTTTAATGAACAAAAAAATTGCTTTTCTTTCGAAAACAAGGAAATTTTTAAGTGACCCCAAACTTTTGAACAGTAGTGTATTTTATTACATTGTTTGCAAACTGATATGTGACACGCTCTGCCCCACCTGCCCTGAATGATGGGTCACCACTATGTGTGTAATATATATACAGTGGGGAAAAAAAGTATTTAGTCAGCCACCAATTGTGCAAGTTCTCCCACTTAAAAAGATGAGAGAGGCCTGTAATTTTCATCATAGGTACACGTCAACTATGACAGACAAATTGAGATTTTTTTTCTCCAGAAAATCACATTGTAGGATTTTTAATGAATTTATTTGCAAATTATGGTGGAAAATAAGTATTTGGTCACCTACAAACAAGCAAGATTTCTGGCTCTCACAGACCTGTAACTTCTTCTTTAAGAGGCTCCTCTGTCCTCCACTCGTTACCTGTATTAATGGCACCTGTTTGAACTTGTTATCAGTATAAAAGACACCTGTCCACAACCTCAAACAGTCACAATCCAAACTCCACTATGGCCAAGACCAAAGAGCTGTCAAAGGACACCAGAAACAAAATTGTAGACCTGCACCAGGCTGGGAAGACTGAATCTGCAATAGGTAAGCAGTTTGGTTTGAAGAAATCAACTGTGGGAGCAATTATTAGGAAATGCAAGATCTCACCCCGTGGGGTCAAAATGATCACAAGAACGGTGAGCAAAAATCCCAGAACCACACGTGGGGACCTAGTGAATGACCTGCAGAGAGCTGGGACCAAAGTAACAAAGCCTACCATCAGTAACACACTACGCCGCCAGGGACTCAAATCCTGCAGTGCCAGACGTGTCCCCCTGCTTAAGCCAGTACATGTCCAGGCCCGTCTGAAGTTTGCTAGAGTGCATTTGGATGATCCAGAAGAGGATTGGGAGAATGTCATATGGTCAGATGAAACCAAAACAGAACTTTTTGGTGAAAACTCAACTGGTCGTGTTTGGAGGACAAAGAATGCTGAGTTGCATCCAAAGAACACCATACCTACTGTGAAGCATGGGGGTGGAAACATCATGCTTTGGGGCTGTTTTTCTGCAAAGGGACCAGGACGACTGATCCGTGTAAAGGAAAGAATGAATGGGGCCATGTATCGTGAGATTTTGAGTGAAAACCTCCTTCCATCAGCAAGGGCATTGAAGATGAAACGTGGCTGGGTCTTTCAGCATGACAATGATCCCAAACACACCGCCCGGGCAACGAAGGAGTGGCTTCGTAAGAAGCATTTCAAGGTCCTGGAGTGGCCTAGCCAGTCTCCAGATCTCAACCCCATAGAAACTCTTTGGAGGGAGTTGAAAGTCCGTGTTGCCCAGCGACAGCCCAAAAAACATCACTGCTCTAGAGGAGATCTGCATGGAGGAATGGGACAAAATACCAGCAACAGTGTGTGAAAACCTTGTGAAGACTTACAGAAAACGTTTGACCTGTGTCATTGCCAACAAAGGGTATATAACAAAGTATTGAGAAACTTTTGTTATTGACCAAATACTTATTTTCCACCATAATTTGCAAATAAATTCATTAAAAATCCTACAATGTGATTTTCCGGATTTTTTTTTCTCATTTTGTCTGTCATAGTTGACGTGTACCTATGATGAAAATTACAGGCCTCTCTCATCTTTTTAAGTGGGAGAACTTGCACAATTGGTGGCTGACTAAATACTTTTTCCCCCCACTGTAAATATATATATATTACACACACACTGCTCAAAAAAAAATAGGGAACACTAAAATAACACATCCTAGAGCTGAATGAATGAAATAATCTTATTAAAGACTTTTTTATTTACATAGTTGAATGTGCTGACAACAAAATCACACAAGAATTATCAATGGAAATCAAATGTATCAACCCATGGAGGTCTGGATTTGGAGTCACACTCAAAATTAAAGTGGAAAACCACACTACAGGCTGATCCAACTTTGATGTAATGTCCTTAAAACAAGTCAAAATGAGGCTCAGTAGTGTGTGTGGCCTCCACGTGCCTGTATGACCTCCCTACAACGCCTGGGCATGCTCCTGATGAGGTGGCAGATGGTCTCCTGAGGGATCTCCTCCCAGACCTGGACTAAAGCATCCGCCAACTCCTGGACAGTCTGTGGTGCAACGTGGCGTTGGTGGATGGAGCGGGACATGATGTCCCAGATGTGCTCAATTGGATTCAGGTCTGGGGACGGGCGGGCCAGTCCATAGCATCAATGCCTTCCTCTTGCAGGAACTGCTGACACATCCAGCCACATGAGGTCTAGCATTGTCTTGCATTAGGAGGAACCCAGGGCCAACCGCACCAGCATATGGTCTCACAAGGGGTCTGAGGATCTCATCTCGGTACCTAATGGCAGTCAGGCTACCTCTGGCGAGCACATGGAGGGCTGTGCGGCCCCCCAATGAAATGCCACCCCACACCATGACTGACCCACCGCCAAACCGGTCA